>NC_088915.1:25605757-25908787 GCF_963576675.1 Euphorbia lathyris
CCATTAATTAATACCTTCTTTAACCTATATAAACTGAAAAACAGTAAACCACGTAGTGTGTAAAACCTTAAGATTTCTCTAAACCCATTCAAAATCCCTAATCACAAGCAAAGACTCGTCCTGTATAAAATACTATCATATTCAAGCAAACTCATTCAAAATCCTTAAATCCATTTAAAATTAAGAATTAACACACCTCAATTGGAGAAACATTTGGCAGAATTTAACAGCTATCGATCGGGGTGGTTCAATCGGGGATGAGATGGCGTCCTGATGAGTAAATTGAACTGATGAGAGAGGGCGAGAGTGGAGAGACAGGGGTGAGGGAAAGATCAAGATCGATCCGGATAGAGAGAGAGAGAGATGCATACACCTTAATTTGAGACAACATTTGTTAGGAAAAAAAATAGGAGGGAGAATGATATGTATTTCCCGCCTCTCCCTTATAAAAAAATGTAGAATATTTAAAAGAGCCCTTCAACTAAAACTTCAAAGTTAATTGGAAATTTAAACTATCAAAATCGCTAATTAGGTTTCTGAACTAATTTTTTTTTATTAATTGAGTCCTAATCTTATTTTAAAAACAGAAACCGTGACTATATTACATGGACTGTAACGATCTCTGTGTTGGCTCCAAATTGTTTTGGGAAAGAGGGTCTGAAATTGTTCAACAGAATTATTTTCAATGATGACTCAATTAATGATTTTTGGTTAGGATGAGAACTCGATTGATGATTTTTGCTTAATGTAAGAACCTAATTGATGATTTTGATAGTCTAATTGATTTTAAAGCTTTAGTTTGAGAAGCAAACTGGGTGTCATGCCTATAAAAAAGGTTATGTTTATGTAAAACTATCTGCCGGCTATTTCACGGGGAGATTTTATTATCAACGGTTCAGCTGGTGAGGTTACAACTCAGCAACGATTAATTAAATATACTACATAAAATTTTCGTTATAAATATATTAATTAAATTTAAAAACCAAAATGATAAGTTTTTATTTATATAAATAGTGGAATTTTTTTACTCTAATATGCAAAAAAAAATATATGTGAAGGGACTAAAGAGTTCATGAAAATAAAATATAAGTGTCTTAAAATATTAATGTGGACTAACTAGTATAATAGGTTAAAACACATAACTCATATATATTATTTATTTATTTATTTTATGAATAATAAATTATTTATCCTAAAACTAATTAATTTTCTTGCCACGAAATAAATTAGTCATGGCATAAGTAATTTTATGCCACGAGTAAATTTTTTCTGTGGCATAAATAGATTTAGCTTCGGAGGAACTTCCCGAATGACCGTACCGAGGAATTCTACCGTACTCCGTGCAACTATTGTTGTTGATCCTGCCGAGCCTACCCAAAGGTTCAGGCCGGATTGTAGGAATTGGGCGATACGTTTTTGCACGGAAAAAAAAATTTATTGTGCCAAAATTCGTGGCATAAGTATATTTTTTGCCACGAAAAACAAATACCCGTGGCATAAATTTATCAAGTAATCTAAAGTTTCTGCTGGAATCTCTTTTTTCCGTGGCATAATTCGTGGTGCAAGTGATGATTTGTTGTAGTAATTTGCTCCATTTGCTCTTGACCATCAATGCTGAAATCTAGATAGAATTATCCTTGAAGTTCCAAAATCAAAAGCAAAAAGCTCATACACATTCATAGTTTTCCATTTATGTAATAGCTAATAGATTTACATTGTGTTCTAAGTTAGAACAATTTTATCAATAGATAAAAAGATCAGAAGTTTTTCTGTTCACTTCAGTTATAAATGAATAGCTAGAGAGGTAGATAGATACCTCAGTGTGAAGTGTAAATAATGGTACTTTACAGAACCTCTGTATCTATTGTAAAAGATTTGTACTCTACCTGTTGAAAGAGTTAACTAATGGATTAAAATCCAGAAGAAGGTATTCTGGGGACTGGATGTAGGTAGGAGACCGAACCAGTATAAATCGTTGTGTAACTATTTCTCTAACCCTTTACTTTACTTCTTCTCATATATTGCCTGATTTTGTGATTATACATTTAACTTGTGCTTCCCACTATTGTACTTAATAGATCGTTCAATCTTAAGTCACACAGAGGTTCTTTCAGTTAAGCTGCCTTTTGTATAAAACGTTCAGAAGCAAAATCAAGCTTCATTTCTATTTAACACAGTAAACAAAGTTTGCCTCTGAATCAGAACTTGCCTTATTTTGTGTTATTGAACTAAATTTGTGATAAATTTATTAAGGGTTAAAATTTACCCAATAATTCTATTCACCCCATTTGGAACTAGATCCTAACTAACAAGAGACCAACAAGTGATATCAGAGCCAAAGCTCTGTTTATTTACAATTTACTGTTATCTTCATATGAATTAACAATTTACTGTTAATTCATATGAATTTACTATTAAGAAAATAGTTATAAATTAGATATTATTTTATATTATAATACAATTTTTTTACCATGTTATATTATATATGTAAATATATTATATATAAATTTAAATTTTAACGTAGTTTTTTCTTTAAAAAGAAATTTTAAAGTAGTAAACTCTACAAGAAAAAACGCTATCACCGACGAAAAATTCCGTCGGTGATAACCAAAAATGTGCCGGTGATATGTGTAGCTGTTGCCGACCCATTTTAGTTGGTGATTTTTGTCGGTCTTACCGACACCATCACCGACCTATGTGTGTCGGTGATATTTTTCGAAATATTTATTTAAATAATTGCCGACATATATTGCATCGGAAATTGCCTCGGAATTGCGAATTTTTAGAATCATTTATATATTTTCTTCTCGTTACTTTATTTGGATTGAAGGAAACTCATACATGTATATATTACAAGGAACACAAAAATCAAAAGATGTTCAAAAAAAAAAGTATATCAACAGGAAATGCAGCAACACAAAATAATCAATCATTTTGTACTTAAGTAAACAATAAAAACAATTACAGTGAGATGGAATGCGTAATTAAGATTCTAATAACCACTATTACAATGTTCTAACTTCTAAACGTCAATTTCAAGCAAAATCACTATCCCTCACATAACTAAAGGCACTATCTAAATTATTATGAAAATACAAACTAAATTCGGAAGGTAATAAGTAAGTTTCTGCAACGCCACAATCTAAAGCAGCTGGGAAACATGATTAAACTACACAACAAGAAGGCTTTTGTTTAACACCAAGATTCAGACATTAATCTACAAGATTGACCAGTTTCTATTTGTACATGACTACATGTAAGTGTATATAAAGTAAAGAAGAAATGTGCCAACAACTTGCTTATGATGCTAACAAAAAGACATTTTATACAGTCAGAGTATTTATAAGAAACAACAAATAGAACATACATAATAGATATGATTACTTTTCCAACATAAGTCCGGACCATGGTCTCAATGGCCTTCCATTATACTCTCCTATTGTCCCTCTAAGGAGAAAAAAGCATTCCAATCAAGACTGAAATATAAAATAAAACGCAACTGCAAGTTAAATTCAAAATGAAAAGTAAAACATACCAACAACAACTTTTGTCAAACCAGCAAATCGACCAAGGTCAAGTTGACAACTGTGAAATGAAGCAGAGCAAGAAAAAAAACAGTAATGCTTAAAATAAAGAATATCATGGTAATTAATAGAGGTTCATTCCCCAACATGGCATTAATAGAATAAAAGAAAAAAATTACAATAGTTACAATAATTATGCACCATTAGGTGAGTAGATGCTGAGATGAATAGGAACCCGAGAAATCTGTTTACTCAACTAAGTTCAATAACAGAAAGAAAAAGAAAGGAGAACGTTGTACCTCTTATGTGAACTGCACAGTTGTGAACTTGTTGACAATACCAGATGTTCCTTCAAAAACCTCCAAGCACAAAAAAAACATATATAAGAGAATGGAGTGGCTAGTATTGTCTCATAGTGTAAACAAGCAAGGTTAACAATAATGAAGTTAATCAAAGGAAATGGTAAGCACATCAGATAAATCTCATTCATCTAGATATAATCATAAAGTTTTTATAATTCAATTTCTAAAAAATGTGAAGGAACTAGCTTACTTTGCAATTAAATTCCAGAAGGTATAACCACACAGTTACAGAAAAAATGTGTAAAAAATATGACTCACAAATTACAAAATCATAGAGATTAATAATATCAATTATAACTAGAGCAACATAAGAAAATGACTTCATATAGCAGTAACTAATAGTACTCGAAAGCTACTAAATAAACCCCGCAAAAATAAACAAAGCAGAAGTAAAGTGACTGGTTTTAGGAAGATAATCCAATCAACTAAAAGAGAAGTGCAGGACACACACAAACTTACCATTTTTACCAAGAATAATAGTAAGTTAAAATCAAACCTCAAATGATCAACATAATCAAACACATTCAACTGAGCAACACATCTACAATGGCAGTGAATCAACAAATCTCCATCTGGACTCAACCCAACGTGAAACCACAATCCACCAACTAAGTAGTGAATCAACAAATAATGCACTTCTTCAGGATACCGTAAAGCAGGTCTGACTCAAGAACCAGAGCACAATTGAGAAAGAGCAAGCATGAAATAAACAAAGCATAATAAACCCAAATAAATACGCACCTAAACCTAGAAATACCCACCAATACGCACCTAAATCCAGAAGTACCCAGCAATACCTCCGCCTTCAAACGTTTGAGATCTGAACAGAAAAAAGAGAGGGTTAGAGGAGGTAAATGGAAATGATGAACAAAGATCTGAATACGAACCCATAATCCAAACAATCAAAATCTAAAACGAATTAAATCATAAATTGAGATCCCTAACCAAGATGAACCAACATAGCACAAGAAAAAACAAACTTAGGCGACTTCTTGACCTCAACACGGCATGTGAGGAATTAGCAGTCGTAGCTTCAGGGGATTGAAGCTCGAGCTTGCTTACCAAAAGATTGAAGCGTCAGGGAGTACATATTCAGTGAATTGAAGCACCGAAATTTGTCGAGATAAGAAGGAGAATGAGAGGCGGGTTCCAAAAGTTTTCAATCGATGGTTAGAAAGCAATTAGGGCCAGAGGAGGCAGGAACTATTGGACTGGATCTTTATATATTATTTAATTCTTTTTTATTTATTTTTATTGAAAAATTGATGATAAGTGAACATTAATTAATAATATTTTTACTTTTATTTTTAATTTCATATTCATCTACACAAATTTGTCGGTCCTTACATAATTCTTGTCGGTGACATCTCCTACCATTTTTATCACCGACAATATATGTCGGTGATATGAGCCATAAAAATCTCTCCATTATTTACCAATAAATTCTAATATTGTGAAGGGATATTTGTCGGTGGTAACCGAGACAATATTTTTGTCAATATTGCGTCGGTAACTCCAAGGGATAATTTTCCGTCAGTGAGTTCCGTCGATGAGTTCCATCGGTGATCAGGTATTTTCTTGTAGTGAAAATGACTATTATTAAATTTGTAACGGTCAACCATTTCAAAGATAATTGAAAATAAGCTAAATTAAAGGCATTGACACATGAAATTAGAAAATTGAAATAATAATAAGAGATAATAAAATGAATATTTAATTTTAGGTAGGTTATATTTTAAATTCGAATAGTTGTTTGATTTGAATCACGAAAATTTAATATTTAATCGGTCTTTGTTTCTTTGTTAACATTGTTCAATTCATAAGTATTTTTTAATTCTTTCTCTTTTTGTTTTTTTTCCTCCTTTACACTTTTGAGTTTTAAAGGGGTATTTATTTATCTACTTTGTTTGTCTTTTCACTTTTAAAAGGAGCGTTTTATGTATTTGATTAGATTTCTCTTGTTTGCCTTTTACCGCTGAAAAGTAGTTTTTTTTACAAAAGTAAAGAATCTCCACTTTTTGAAAAAACAAGTAACCAAACGGATCCTAACGGATCCTAACTCTCATTCTATTAACCTCTTGACTCTCAAACAAAAGCTAACCTACTATTTTAGCCTTTGTTTGGGAGGAGGTTAATGGAAGTAAATGGAAGTAATGAAATGTTAAGTATTAAGTTAACCTTTTAACTTTTTTTTCCATCACTTCCCTTCTCTTTCCATTACCTCCTTTAACTCTCACTTCCATTAACTCTCACTTCCATTAACCTCCAAACTCCCAAATAAAGGCTAAAGTTTTTTAAATTTATTAAGTATTAAGTTAATTTAGAGTAAATGGAGGTTAACGAGGTTAAATGTTAACTTTTATTTTCATGACTTCTCTTCCCCTTCCATCATCTCCTTAAACTCTCACCTCCATTAACCTACAAACTCCCAAATAAAAACAAAGCTTAAACTCTAGCTTTTAAACTTAAAACGCAAACAGGCGTAATACAAAAAAAAACAGCAACCAATTGAATTCTGCATGCAGTCGTTGTTGCTTCGCCGAAAACCGAAATTCCAAGCATCGCCATAGCCATCACCGGCTTAAGAAGACAGTCAGTATGACCTCCCAAACAGCGATGGCTAGATCCTTCAAGTGTAAGCTAATCAAATATCGTCGCGTTCCAAAGTACAGTTTCTATTTTTCTTTTTACTGAAAATTGCGATGTACAATCTCTTATTTGCAATTATCTGCTTCAGTAATTGTTAGGATCTTGTGTATTTTGTCTCCATTGACCTATTCGGTCTAAATAAGTATGGATGGTTAGTGTTTAGTGTTCTAGATTCATTTTGAAAACTATTTGTAATTATTTTGTTGTAATTGAATTGAAGGCCGACAAGAGAAATCGGTGCCTCCAAAGTACATATGCCTAAATGCTCCAAGTCCAAGCATCGCCATTCCCGGGTTAAGAAGAGAGTCAGAAGGTATTTTCTTATTTTACAATTTATCTTCTCCGTTGATGTTAGGGTTTGTTAGCTGAACGATCAGTTTTTATGTTTTTCGTGTATCGTGCTCTTCCATGGGCGACTATATTGCAAGCTTTGCACAACTTTATGTGGTTCATTGTTTTGTTTATTACTTTGTTTCCAGTAATTTAGCCTGAGTATTGTAATTACTTTCAAGAACAGGTTCCCCTTCCTTGGCGCTGTTCAATATGCTGAATATGCCTTAGCTTGCTATGAAAAACTTGAAAAACGAAATGCCTTGTGTGATATACAATCTTATGGTATACAATCTGATGCTGCAGAGGTTTGAATTAATCTTATCCCTCTATTTCTGTTTTTCTTTCTCTTTTAAGAAAAAAACTTGGGCATTTTTATAATTATCACCCTTGTTTTCTAGAATCGTAAGTTTGAAGTTGTGCAAGCCTTGGGTGCTTTTCGTGCACTGGTAGACTTCTCTGAACTTGGAGTTGGCGACAGGTGTCATGTCAGCTTCACTGCGAAACCCCGAAATGCTGATGGCAGTGATGCCTCTCCAGTCTTCTTCTTTGTTGAACTGGGTGACTGGGGATCAGGGGTATTACAACTAATGAACTTCCGAAAATCGCAGCCTGACGATTCTGGTAATGCTCATATATCCTTCTCTGCATTGTATTCTATTCATCAGTTTCTGTTAATTTGTTTATTTTGTTTGGTTTCAATGTATAATTTGTGCACTTCCTATTCTTTGCATATCTCTTGCTTCATTATGTTTTGTTTTTAAAACTGCATGCTTTGCTAGAGCTGAAGGTTTTGCTTTTTTTAAGATTTCCACAGTAGTTGTATGGAACAGAGACTTAATGTAGAGTAATTTTTCTTTTTCGTGGTTTATGCAGTAGTGCCAGTTCATTTGGCTTGTTATGTCTCTTGCTTAATATTTGTCACAGTTTACAGTTAACACATGCATGAATTCTGCAATCTGTACAGAAAACCCGACTAGGAGTGTGGTAGATTTTTATAGATAATGATAGATTGCTGGAATGTTGAAAGTTTTTACCATCCTTAATGCATTTTGCAGGAATTACATATGGCTGTGGATTTTGTCCATCTTCTAAGGAATATCCTCATCTTTCTGGATATCTTGGTGGTTTGGAAAGTGTGCCTGTTGATGCCGCCTCGCAAAGAGAGTTGGGTAGATGCTTCAAGCTTCGGCTAATCAATTCTCGTCGCAAAGTCAAGCCTAAGAGAGACAAGGAACCTATTCGAACGTAAGATTATCTTTCTTACTGAATATTTTTCCAAAGTGAAGTTTTTTATGTGCAATTATTGCTTCAGTAATTGTTAGGGTTTGTATATTTTGTCTCCATTAAATAGTAGCCTGGTTATACTAATGACTTTTATCTTGGCTGGAGAATAACAGTTACTTCGTCCCTAATCTTTCGGAACATGAATGTGCTGAAATTGCCTTGAAACACATAAATGGTGAAGAAGGGGTTTGTATCTTATCCATCTCTGTTTGATTTGATTTTATGCATCTTCATAGTAACAAACTTATGTCTTTTTTTCTTTGTTTTGTTTTTTTTTTTTTTTTTTTAATTTCTTGGCCAGAATGTTGAGTATGAAATTGTGCGAGCCATTAATGCGTACTATCGTTTATTATGCATCTCTGAGGTTGAGAAAGTTGGAGAATGGTGCCATGTCAGTTTCATGGCTAAACCTAGAAATGACGTCTCTGAAAAACTTATTTTTGCTGAATTGGTTAACTTTGGAGAAGCCAAGTTTGATTTGAATGCCTATTCTATATTGGATCCTAGTGATTCTGGTAAAGCTCATATATAATTAATTACTTGTGTTATTGTTTTTTCAGGATGGACATTAACATTGGTTGTGGATTTTGCAGGAAGAATTAGGTATGGCTGTGGATTTTGCCCCGGTGCTGATGATGAAAAATATCCTCATCCTGCTGATACCGCAGAGTATACTGCTGGTCGTTCGCCATATGATTAGTGGATCTCTTTGTTTTCCATATTTGGATGAATTACAGAATTTAATGTTTGTTTTCCAAATTATTATATGTATAGTGGGTCTTTTTGCTGTATATATTTGGATGAATTGCAGAATCTAATGACACAAATGTGAACCCCTAGAGGAGGGAGATATTTGTTTCTTCTATGATAAGATCATTCAATATATTTCATTCATGTAATGTCTAATGAGTCGCTCTAACCCAACTCTAAATATTTCATGTCATAATTGTATCAATCTAATTGGGTAAGTATTGGTTTCATGTCATGTTTTCGGAGTAAATTTTTAAACGAACTTAAATCTTTTAACTCTCATTTACATTTATTCCTTTGTATATTTGCGATCGGGTGATCAATTGATTATATTTTACGCAAGTTCAGGGGGTTAATTGAATATTTTATGCAAGTTTAGGTGGTTATTGGGATACTTTAAAAGTTCAAGCGGCTAATCAAGCTTTTTGGACAAGTTTAAAGGACAAATGATGTATTAAACCTAAAAACAAGGGCTAATTACAAATCTAGCCCAATTAAGAAGGGTCTTTTACATATCTAACCCACTTTGCTTCCATCTTACCAAATTAGACACTTTCAACCATTTTGGACAAAATTACCCTTAGTTCTATTCAATCATCGATCTACTTCTTCTTCTTCCGTTTCTTCTTCTTCCGTTTTTTCTTCTTCCGCTTTTTCTTGTTGTTGTTGTTCTTCTTCTTCTTCTTCTTCGTTTCAACTTCTTATTCGGTTCATCTTCTTCAATTTCTGATACCAATCATTAGCGACTTTTGAGTTAATTTCCCGTAGAAATGGTATGCTTTTAGCTTATACGTTTGATTTTCTCGTTGGTCTTGCCTCTTTTTTCATCTGTAATGGTATCGTTTCAATTTTCTTTATTTTCCACATTTATTTTTCAATTTTCCTCCATTACTGTCGCATTTGTGACGAAATTTGTTGCATTTCATCTCAAATGCGACAACAGCTGTCACATTTCGTCAAGCGCGACAACTCTTGTCGCATTTGTGACGAAAAGCGACAAAGTTGTCGCATTTGCGACGAATGCGACAACTTTGTCGCATTTCGTCACAAATGTGACAAGAGTTGTCGCGTTTGTGACGAAATGCGACAGTAATGGAGGAAAATTGAAAAAAATTATGGAAAATTCAGAAAATTGAAACGATACTATTGCAGATGAAGAAAGAGGCAAGATCAACGAAAAAAGCAAACGTATAAGCTAAAAACATACCATTTTTACGAGAAATTGAACATAATACGTCAATAATCTCAAAAATCGCTAATGATTGGTATCGGAAGATGAACCGAAGAAGAAGAATAAGAAGAAGAAGCGGAAAAGAAGAAGAAGAAGAAGCAGAAGAAGAAGAAGAAGAAGAAGAAGAAGAAGAATCAGAAGTAGATCGATGATTGAATAGAACTAAAGGTAATTTTGTCCAAAATGGTTGAAAGTGTCTAATTTAGTAAGATAGAAGCAAAGTGAGTTAGATATGTAAAAGGTCCTTCTTACTTGGGCTAGATTTGTAATTAGCCCAAAAAACAATTAGTATAATAATAGTAATAAATATGGGTACATCATTGGATAAGCTTCTAACTAGCTTTGGCAAACGAACATGTAAAAATGAGAGTTGAAAATGTAGCATAATGCAAACTAGACATGTTATTTTAGTGCAAAAAAAAAAAAAAAAAGGTTAACTCTAGTAAGGAGAGGGAAAATTGTTTTATTTCTTTTCTTTCAAATACATTTTCCCGACCTTTCTAACCTCATTTTTCGAAAATGTTTATACTGTTAGACTCGTCTAAATTAGAAAGTCATTTTGAGATCCTTGAAGCTCAGGTAAAAAAAATTCCGGTGAACAGAAATCAGCGATTAGATGGGCGTTTTCCGGTGAGAAAAAAAAAGTGTCCAGAAAATTCTCAAAACATTCCAAAAAATATAAAACATTATTTTGAGAACCTTTAATTCTTGAGTCGATGCGAGATTTCTTGCGGTTTAGTCACAATAAAACTTTTTCCTTAATTTTATCCATTTTACATGCTTCAACAATTTATTGAGTCAAAACCGTAAGGAATTTCAGTTTGAGTGAGGAATTAAAGTTTCTTAAAATGATGTTTTACATGTTTTGAAATTTTTTGATAATTTTCTGGATATGTTTTTTATCCTACCTTTCAGCACTATGTGTTGAAAAAACGAGCACATACTGCTGGACGTCAGCACATTGTTCTAAATCAGTGTATAAATTGTTCTAATTAGTGTACCAATTGTTTCAAATCAGTGTATCAATTGTTCCAACAAAATAATTATATTGTTCCAACATAGAATCTTAAATTATTCTAATAGAATACTTATATTGTTCCGACAGTGTACGAAATTGTTCCAAATCAGTGTCAAACAGATGTAAAGACTATTTGCGGACCACTTTGTGATGTCCATCCTAGAAAGCAAAACCATGTAGGATCTCAACTATCTCATCTAACATGAAAATGAAACTTCAAAAGATTATGTGCAGCGATTCCAGCAAGAATCCATCTAGGTCAAGGCAATTAATGTGGAGGGAAAGTAGGCCTCGTGGGTGCCAATTGCCTAAATAAGGAGTTGTCCTCAGAGTTGACAATCAACAGGCCATGAACCTTCAAAGACCTAATAACTTGGGCAAGGGACTTTTGTAGTTGGGAGGCCCATATGTTAAATCCTCTGTTAAAACATAAGGTCGTATCTACCAGAGCATATAGACAGCTAAGGAACGACGGAGACTAAGACTGAAAGAAACCACAAGAGCATTCGGAGAGAACAACACACTTTCGCTGAACAATCCCAGAAAAGAAGTCCTATACTAGGTAATTACCCTTCAAAAATGAAGAAATCGCCCTTGCGTAGTAATGACACATATTGCAACTTCCACAAAAGTGAAGGGCATGATACGAAAGATTGTAGGTAGTTTATTGCCAAACTGGCCATCTAGGGAAAGCTAGAAAATTTTCTCAAAAAAATTGGGTGAGGCTCGACATCAGAGCAAAAAGATAAGTGTGGTAAGGACAAAGCCCTTTGAGACATTATCAATGCCATCTCAGGAGGGCCTACTCTAGGACAGGCATCCACGAGAAAGTAGTCTCTCGATAATGAGAGTTCCAAGATGTCCAGGTCAGACTTCTCATTTAGTGGAACAAGAAATATCCCCAAGATAGCTCATGATGATATGTTGGTGATCAAAGTCTGAATTGAAGACTTTAATATTCGTAGGGTATTGGTAGATACAAGAAGCTGAGCTAACATCATAACAAATAAGGACTATGAGGCAATGTGCCTTCAGCTAAGTGGGTTGAGCCCCATATAAGCTCCATTAATGGGAATTAATGGACACACAGTCCCTTTTCTAAGAAGTGTTGTCATGAAAATTGAGATCGGGGAAGGTCATCCCACCTGGCGATCGAAAACGGAATTCCTGGTGATAGACATCGGTCTACCATACAACATGGTGGTAGGATGACCTCCACTGCTTGACTCAAGAGGCACCTTATCCATTTGACACATGCCATGGCAGATCCCCGCATCCGGAGGAATGGTCATCATGCAAGGAAATCAAACGATGGTGCAACAAAAATACATGGCATTGTTGGAAATGGATCCATTTGAAACTGAACCCCACAAAAAATAAAGAGAGAGAGAGCATAGTCGGTGGGAGTCCTAGAGTTAGTCTGACTGGTAGAAGGAAAGTTAGTGCAAATCTCAGTAGAAATACCATCCCCCGCAAAATAAGAGATAGTCCAAACACTAAAAGATAACATTGATGTCCTCACCTAATGCCTAGCTAATCGTTGACGACATGATCATGAAAAGCAAGTCAATCGAGCAGCATGCTGCAGACCTTAATACTATATTCAAAACCCTAAAGGAATACTACCTGAAGCTCAATCCAAAAAAATGGACATATGGTGTCGGCTCCGACTTATTCCTAGGCTTCATGATTTTCCAAAGAGGAATATAGGCGAGCCCTGGTAAGACTAGCACAATAATCCACTTGGCCTCCCCCTTGAGTATCAACGATATCTAGAAGTTGAATGGGAAAATAAATGTCTTATGAAGATTCATCTTCTGCTCAGTAAAATAATGCATGCCATTGTACAAGAAGAGCCTGAAAGGGGCAAAAGATTTCAACTAGACGATCGAGCATTGAACATCCTTTGAGAATCTTAAAGAGTTTTTGGCATCACCTCCCTTGCTTAGCCGCCACGTCACAGGAGAATCATTGTATCTATATGTAAGTGTGGCGGACAAATCACTTGGTATAGTTCTCATCGGGGAAAAAGTTTCAGAGCAGTTCTCGATCTATTAGGTCAATAGAGTCCTTCGAGATGCAGAGACTAGATACCCCAAACTGGAGAAGCTAGCATACCGAGTGGTAATGGCCTCGCAAAAGCTGAGACACTACTTTTAGAGCTATGCAATCATTAGTAAGGTACTACAAAGACTAGAAGTATCGGGAAGATTGTCAGAATGGGACTTAAAAATGACGGAATTCGACATTTATTATGAGCTGTGAAAAGCTTTCAAGACCCAAGCCTTAACGGATTTTGTGGTCGACATCTCGAGGCACAAAAAAAGGCCCAATACTACAGCTACAATCAATTTTACTCCCAACGTCTAAAATTATGTAATTTTACCTATAACATTGGTTGTCAAGAGGAATTTTGCCCCTAATTTGGTAAATTGGGTCAATTTCAGACATCATTGTAAAAAAATAAATATATTGTTCCTTATTTTGCATCAATTCAGTTAGTTCTAAAAAATCACATTTTTTATGATTTAATTGTATAATTGGAGATTAATATTTTTAAATTCGACGAAATATTTGAATTGTTTTTATCCAACTTGTACAAAATACATGATAATTTTATTTTATTTTTTATTTTTTCACGTCTATTCATATATTTGTGATATGTTACTATAATGAATGATAAAATGACACACATTTAAAGTGTAGATGAATAGATTCATGAATGAGAATACAGTTTGATTAATTATTTTTCAAATTGATCCAACTTGCCAATGTTAGAGGTAAATTTGTTCTTTTATGCCAACGTTATGGTTAAAATTGCCTCATTTTAGACGGTAATGGTAAAATTACTCTTGGATGTTAACGTTGATAGTATTTTTGCACCTTATCCTTTTAATTAATTGTAATTAGATCCTTATATTTTAGTTTATTATGTAATTGAGACTTTTTATTTTTCTTATTTTAGGTTTCTATGTATTTGGATGTTGATGCAATTTCACTCTTATGGTTAGTTGTGTTTAAATTCATCTCTTTCATATAAAAAATTTAATATTTATCAATAAAAAATTTAAAAATTGGCCATGTGGGAGTTAGGGTTCATCCATTTATTCAATGTAAGGTTTTTATACTCCTTAAAAACATAGTTTGAGATTTTATTCTTTGTTTGTTTTTGAATTAAAACCTTCAACATTTATTCTCTCAACCCCTCTATTACGTGAAAACTATAAGTATATATAAAAATATAAGTACATCATACTATAAAAATTAATTAACTATTTTCTATAATAAAATATAGTTTTATATCCTAATTAAAAATTCTAGACCCCAATTTATAAATCCTATAAAATATATTCTAAATTCATAATTTACAAATCTTAATCTCTAAAAATATATTAAAAATAATAATTTATTTAATTTCGTATTATAATAATAATAATAATAATTTGGGTTAATATACATATTTATCCCTGTATTTTTCCGTTTTAGCACATATATCCCTGTATCAGAAAAACACATAAATATATCCTTATATTTTTCAAATACCACCAAAAATACCCTAAACTAACAGATTAAACTTATTTGACTAACGGTCAACACGGTCAGCCTCCTTATTAAAAGGACCTTCCATAGATTAGTTGACACCTGTTTTTCATTTAACCCAGCTCATCAGTTTAAAAAGCTCATTAACTGATTTTTTTTCTTATAATAGAACCTTGTATTGAATATTAGAAATATCTTTGAGAATACAAGATGAAATAGAAGCAGGGACATGGTTCAACAAAATATGAGGAGAAGATAAATTAGCATCCCATTTTGCAAGGTTGTGTGCTGCTGAATTTTGAGTTCTTCCTTCATGGCTGAAAACGGCTTCTTCAAAGGATGATGCAGCTTGGAGAATAATCTGGACAATTGTGTCAAAGTAACTCACATCTTTGGCCCCATTGATAACTGCAACTATGACCTTTCATCATCTTCTACATATAATAAATGCATCGTCTTCCACGCAGAAAATCCCAAAAACACACACCATAAAATCAAACTTTGCAGAAAATCCCAAAAACACAGACCATAAAATCAAACTTTCTCCACCTCCACCGTTCTCCGATTTCTATTGCTGCTGATCTCCACCTTCTTATGTCGTTCGTCACCGGCCGTCGCTCATTGGCTCACCTATGAATTTTAGTTCTGGCTCTTCTTCCTTCCTATATCTTTCAACCAATTAAAGAATAAAATTAACAATCAAATTTTAGTTATGATTTGTTGTAATGTTAAAGAAGAAACTTAGCAGAATTTCAGTTCTGGCAATACAACTAAACACACATGTTGGTTTATTTTTAATTAGGATATGAAAGAAAGAATTTTCTTTATCACGAGAAGAAAAGCAATGGAGAACGGAGGCGGTCTGGAAGAGCTGCGGTGGAAATCGGAAGCGGCACGACGGCGGTATAGATCGATGGCTCTGGATTTTGTATCGAACTAACAGGAAGAACATGGAAGAATATATTTTATGTACAGGTGTCAAACAATGAATGAGAGATATTTTTTATATGTAATAAAAATATTAAATTGATTAAGTGGAGTACAAGTGTCAAACAATGAATGGAAGGTATTTTTTTGTATTGGACCGTTAGTCAAATAAACTTAGTCTGTTAAATTAGGGTATTTTTGGTGGTATTTGAAAAATATAAAGATATATTTATGTGTTTATTTGATACAGGGATATATGCTAAAACAGAAAAATAGAAGGGCAAATATGTGTATTAACCCTAATAATTTCTTGAACATAACTTTCTATGTAAATTTTAAAAAAGAAATAAATGTCATGACCTCCAAACTGAAAAATGACACTTTGGGCCACTTAAGAAATAAATAGTCAACCGCCGTCATCAATTCTGATGGGCCCGTGTTGTTAGAGCTGATGGGCAGTAATGGTTCTGTTCTAGGTCAACCCCCAATATAACTTCAACATCAACTTTAATAATGTAAAAATAATTTTCCACGTAATTCATTTAGAATAAATAATTTTATAATTTATAACATAAACTACATTTCAATTTTATTAAATTATAGATTAAATCAAATTAACTCAGATACAATTATCCAAATTTAAAATATGATTTATGAAATGAATTATAGTTAAGAATATACTGTAAATATAATTTATAAAAATTAATTGGATCCAAAATATAAAATCTAAAATTTTGTCAAAAACATTCAGAAAAAATGGTTATCTACAAGCAGTTAGTATTCTGCTTTTGTATATAGTATAGTGATAGATACTGCTGAGACATAATTTCACAATGCATTAATAAAATAAAAATACAAAATATATAATATATAATTGAAAACAATTGTTCAACCAATTTTTTTGCATTGTTCAATATATCAAAAACACTATAGCCAACAACACCAGTTCTTATATTGGACATCAGCCCTTAATTCATATTTGGACCTATATGTAATCCCACTTTGAAAATATGACTATTTACATAAAAAAACATTATATCTAATTATAAAATTAAAATTAAATCATATTATAAAACTTAATTCCCAATAAGTGATTATTTACTTTATATCATAAATGAAGTATAATATTATAACATAATTTATAAATTTTGAACCTCAATTCATAAATCCTAAACTCTAAAAATATATATTAGACCCCTAATTTATAAAACCTAATCTTTAAAATATATGGAAAACAATGACTTGTTTAGTTTCATATTATTTAAATTAGTATTATATCAGGTTGTAAAAATTTACAAATATCAATTACTGTATAAATTACCCTTAAAAATAGGGTATTGCTATATATTGCCCCCAAATTCCGGTCCACCGCATCCTCTTGACCATATTACCCTTCTCATTTTTTTCTTCCAAAACCTTAAAAACTCTCTCTCCCGGATTTTATAAAAATGGATCCAAGCAATCCCGAAGATAATGATTTCGAACACGAGGTAATATTACGATTCTTAAATACGTGTCTGTTTAATTTTTATTTTTTTCCCTCCGTTTTTGCCTGAACGGGTAGGACGTACTACCGTTTCATCGGCCGAACGCATGAACTACCCGTTCGGCCGATGGAACGGGCAGCATGCGCCACCCGTTCCACCGATGAGACGGGTGGTACGCGCCGTCCGTTCCACCGATGGAACGGCAGTACACGTTGCCCGTTTTCACCATTGGTGAAACGGGCAAGCTACCCGTTCAGGTAAAAAGGGGCAGAAATTGCCCCGAACTATTTTTTTTATTATTTTTAATGTAAATTATGATAGCATATTATGCATTTTTTGTATATTCAGGTACCGATGGAATATTAGAAACCCAATAACATTGATTATAGTTCGCGTTTCATAACGGATACCGTTTTCCCTTCGTGTTAGGATGCTATTGATTGGACAAAAAAGATAGCTATTCAGAATGGGTTTGAGATTGTAATATCTTCGCACAAACATGGGGGAAAACAGAAGCTGTTGCGATGTTCACGGGGTGAACGATATAGTGGTGTTGTGAAAATTGATGAAGATCCTGCAATTAGAAAAAGTAAAACTAAAGCATGTCGCTATAAATTTCAGATTAAAGCCTATCAACATGCAAACCCTTCTGGATGGGGAATACAGGCTAAAGCTGGGTTAACTGGAATGCATAACCATACAATGCGTGTGTATCCAGAGGGAAGTCGACAGATGAGCGGACTGAGTATCGCATCTAAACAAATTGTGCGTGATATGACTTCAGCTCAAGCAAAGCCCTGTGCTATTTTAGCAGCAGTTAAAGAAAAACACCCAGAAGACAACTCAGTAATTAAACACATATATAATTACAGGGACAAAATGAGGAAGGACAAGTTTGAAGGTAGAGACTTGGCTAGTCAATTCTACCATATTACTGTGGAGAACAAATATGTCAATTACACACAAGCTGATTCAGGTGTGATAATGCATGTGTTCATGGCACATCCATAGTCAGTTGATATGTTAAGGACTTACCACTGGTACATCGGCATTGATTCAACGTACAAAATAAACAAGTACGAAATGCCGTTTGTTGAGATTGTGGGGATGACGCCATGCAATAACAACTTCAAGATAGCGTATGTTATAGTTAAAGACGAGACTGAAGGGAGCTATCGTTGGATTATCTCTTCATCCTCGGTACATAATGCTGCCTCATCAGCTAATGTTTATTTTATAAACCTAACTTGTTTTTGTAAATGTTTTGCAATATATAGTTCATTTACACTAATATACGTGAATGCAGATGGAAAAACGTATTATGGTTCTGACTTCGTACATTCCGATAAAAAGTTGGCATAATTAAACCATATGTCGAATCATACTACGACGTTGCAGGTGATGGAAATTGTGATTTCCGTACGGTTGCAACTTACATTTTTGGTAGCGAAGAAGCGTGGCAGACAGTTAGGCATAACACTCGAAATGAAATAATTGCTAACCGTTGTCTGTATGAAAGAGTGTTTGTTGATAGTGTTGATGCAGCTATTCGTAGGATAAGTTGGGACGGTGCAGGTTGTACGCCGGATTATTGGATGCTCGTTTGGGATTGTTGGTCCCGTGTAACGTGACAAGATTAGTTCCAAGGGGGAGGGATAGGAACTATTCTAAAAAATTTGTCTGTTAAGGCGGACTTTTTTTCTTTAAGAAGAGATTTACATAGCCGTGCTAAGTAGTTTAAGACACAAGCTTAGTCAACTAGTAACTAAGACTGTTTCTTTTCTTGAGTCAGGAAATAGCACTTGAGTCTATTCCTGAACTCAGCTTCTTAGTGTACTTAACTCAACGTGAGTTCGTTACTTAGTCAGTTTTATAGCAAGCAATATATAAAGGAGTTAAGGGTTAGAAATATGTTACTCAGCAGACGTATCCTGGTTCGGCCTCTCCGCCTACGTCCAGTCCCCCGAGTTCCTTCCGAGCTTTTTTAATCCTCTATTGAGCTCTTTAAAGGTAGAGCACAAAACCTTTTACAATAGCAAGCTGAGTATACAAGAGTACCTTCCTCTATTCTTCTACTCACTCCTATTACTACCGCTGAGTACTATAACCGAGTACTCAACTTCTCCTTTCTATACTTCTAGAAATGATAAGAGTTTTCTTGTCCTAAACAACAATTGCTAAGACACTTTAGATTATTGAATCACTCTAGACTTTTACACAGAATTGGAATTTGGTGTAAGATTTGCTTTGCTTTTTTTTTCACAGAACTTCGAATATCAATTTGGAGCGTTTCGACTTGATTGAAGATCTGCATCAAATGAAGCATTTGAGAGGCCTATTTATAGTGACACTTGAGGCACCGGTGATTTCGAAATTCAAAATAACCGTTGGAGTTAAATGGCTTCCTGTCACTTTCACTCAGTACGTGCTCAGCGTCCTCGGCCAATCAAATTCTTGTATCTTCTGTCTTCGCCAGTACTCAGCAGCTTTTTGTCAGATGAAACAGAATGTTCCAACATTTATAGCAAAGTCTTCCAGACATCTTTCTGTGCCCTCTAAGCTTTACCCAAAGTAGAAATACGTTGTCTCCAAGTTTATTCTGTTCTGCTGCTGACTTGTACTTCTTATCGCTCAACTCAGCAGCTTCATCTTGAAGCTATTTGTAGAACGCTTCTTGATCCTTCTTGTTGCTGGGCTTATGTCTTACTCAATACGACGACGTTTTGGGTCTTCTTGGGCCGTGAGGCTTTTGAATCTCTTTTATGGGCCTTAGGTCCATTTAGCTAATTTGCTAAGGTTGGGCGTTCGCCCAACCTGTTTTGGGCGACGCCCAATCTTAGTTGGGCGTCGCCCAAAATTTTCGGGATTCGTGCCTATATAAAGCACGGATCCCCATGCATTAAGGGAGGAGGAATTTTTGGAGCTTTCTCACTCTAGACATTTTTAGAGAGAGAAAGTCAATTTTTTGGAGAAAAATATTTTTTTTCCAAAAAAATCCAAATTTTCAAGAGTTGAATATTTTATGGAAAACACAAAAAACACCAGAAAATCACAACTCGTGGAATCAACCGACTTCGACTGTCAGATACCGATCTTGAGGTATTATCCGAGGACTAGACTCATTTTATTTATTTTCTTTATTTGTTTATTTTATCTATTTATTTACGTTATAGTTCTATTTATTTAGTTCGTTATTTATTTATTTATCACGTTTTATTTATTATTCCGTATTTATTTAATTTTTGACTCGTGTTAAAATAAACGTTTGGTTTCGTTTTAAAATAAAAAAACCTCATCTTTTTAATATCCCAACATGAACCGTGATCCGATATAAAGGTAGTTCGGGAATTAAAAACGTTGTAATTATAAGTTTTGAAAATATTTCAAAATAACGTTTTAAAATAAAAACGTCGTTTTAGGAGTCTCCGTTATAGGCTATGATCCAACTTGGGTAGCTCGGAGGTCCAAAACGATAGAATAGATCTAATTTAAGGTGTTTGAATAAATCTGGAAAGTTTTGGACTGCTTCTGTAATTCTACCTTTTCTGTCACTAATAGCAGATTGGCAACGGATTTTCCGTCGGTAATCTGCTGGAAACCGAAAATCACCCTTTTAACCCTCCTTTCTTAACTTTTCGATATTTCTACTTGTATATATATGTATATTATTATGTAATATGTTTATAAAAATTATTTTTAAATCCTATAACTATTTATTATGTACTATATAGTTATTTATTTCATGTCGAAATTTAATTCGTTTGGATTTAATGTTATAAAGTAGTATATATGTATATATATATAGTTTTTGGCTCATTTGAGCTATATTAGCTATTGAGAGTGGAAGTTGTTTTTTTTTTCATATATTTATTATGTAAGACTATTTTGAGATAAATGTTATTTTCTATTTATGGATTTTGCCCATTATTTTCATATGTTTTTGTGGGATAAAAAGGTATTATACTTAGTATTTTGTATTTTGTATTATCATTATTATACCTATATCTAGTATCTTTTACTTATCTTTTAAACTATATCCTTATTTTTAGATAAAATGTATATATGTATATTCACTTTATTTTTGGACTTTAATGTGCATATTTCAAGTTTGGCTTACTTGGTGAATTTTGGGGATTTAAATGGTTTATTCTTGTACATACATTCAAGTAAGGTTCAATTGAGTGGAAAGGGGAAATAAATCACAAAAAGAGAGTTTAATTTGCTTATTTAAACTTAAGTTTTAGAAGTTCCTAACGTAAGTAAAATGGCTTTCTTATCACTTCAAACCGTTTCTTAAAACATCACGTTTTAAAACCTTAATTCGTTCCAACGACGGATTAAGCGAACCTTGTAATTAAAATTGCTTTTAATAATAGAGTTTTTGAATTGTTTTCCTAACTAAATGGTTTTTGTACAAAATAAATTGACTTGTATGTTTAATCACGTTTTCTTGTTAAAGCTTTTATCTCAACATTTTCAAACGCTCGGGTCGTTCCAACGGCGATTCGAGTGAACGTCATTAACGGGGTTTTGAAACGCACCTAAATCGTTCCAACGGCGATTAAGGTATGAACCATGTAAATAAACTCATTTTTGGGAAGTGAGCCTAGTTTAGAGATAGTGTAAAGCATAAATCGCACTGTAAATAAATCGTTTCTTCCTTCTCCCCCTCCCTCTCCTATGTATTTGAAATTTATGTAAATGGGTGATTCTTTACTAAAATGACTTTCAATAATATATTCTCCAAACAGTTTTCAAAACAAGAAAGAAAAGGTTTCAAATGAATTTTACACTTAAAGAAATATGCGATTAGTCCGTTATCGCCTAACACGCTGAGTAGGAGGCCGGTGGTTCATAACCGGGCGATGTCGGGGTGCCTAGTAGCCTTTCTCTGGAAAGGAGCTAGCCTTCTCGGCTCGTACCTAAGTTTCCCGAACCCTCACCGGTCTCCCGCAAGGGATCGGTGTTCATTTTCCTATTCGTGGGTGGCGACTCTTCCATACTCCGCGCTCTGGTCCTGCCGAGCAGCTTGATTCCACGATTGGTTGCTTTCGGCGCCAATCACCGCTTACGTCGCCATGAGGTGTCCACCCCCCGGTCCGCCCGGGAGATTAGGCCGCGGCACCTCGTCTAACAGCACTCTTGACATCCATTTGAAATAATTTAAAATTCATGTAACTAGCCTATGCATATAAAATTCTTATAGCCTCTAACCTGGCCACTGGGGCAAAGGTCTCACCGTAGTCAATACCTTCTTGCTGACTATAGCCCTGAGCTACAAGTCTTGCTTTGTTCCTGACTACGTTCCCTTGTTCATCTAGCTTGTTGCGGAAGACCCATCTTGTTCCTATGGTCTTCTGGATTTTTGGATTGGCACTAAGTCCCATACTTTATTTCTTCTGAACTGATCAAGTTCCTCTTGCATTGCTCCCATCCAGAACTCAATGTGCTCAGCTTCAGAGAAGTTCTTTGGTTCCATAACTGAGACGAATGCTACGTTGCTGAGGTATCTCCTGAGTTGATTTCTTGTCATCAGGGTGTTTCCAGCAGCATCAAGAATAGCACTCTCTGAGTGTCCTCTTGGTATTCTGATCTCTTTTGGTAGAGTGATGTCTTGAGCTGGTTGTGTTTCAACAATTTCTGCAGGTATAGATTGGTCAGTGAAGACAATTTGAGTTTCACTTTTACCTTTGGTCAACCCTTGACTTAGTGACTCAGCGGCTGTTTCCTGGTCAGCGGGTGCTGAGTATGGATCATCCTCAGTCAATTGATTGTCTTTTCCTGTAGGGTTAGTTTCATCGAACTCAATGTGTACTGACTCTTCTAAGACCT
Organism: Euphorbia lathyris; assembly: GCF_963576675.1. Lineage (NCBI taxonomy): Eukaryota > Viridiplantae > Streptophyta > Magnoliopsida > Malpighiales > Euphorbiaceae > Euphorbia > Euphorbia lathyris. Next base: position 25,628,695 of record NC_088915.1, read on the forward strand.
GAGTTCGTTTATTGAAAACTCTATATGCTTTGATGTTTGTTGAGTAGCCTAAAAAGATAGCTTCATCAGCTTTTGAATCAAACTTAGCAAGGCTGTCTTTAGTATTTAGAATGAAACATTTACAACCGAAGGCACGAAAATATCCAATGTTGGGTTTTCGTCCTTTCCAAAGTTCGTAGGGGGTCTTTTTTAATATAGGTCTGACCAGAGCCCTATTAAGTATATAGCAAGCTGTGTTGACAGCGTCTCCCCAAAAGTACTTTGGAAGCCTATTCTCACTCAACATTGTCCTAGCTATTTCAACTAAGGTTCTGTTTTTCCTCTCAACTACCCCATTCTGTTGAGGCGTTCTAGGAGCAAAAAAGTTATGGTCAATGCCATTGGCTTCACAAAATTCAACAAACTGTTGGTTTTTTAATTCTCCACCAAAGGTTCCTGACCCTACTATCTTACCCTTTTTGTTGTCTCCGAAACTTACGCTTCCACCTCGTTTACACACAAGTGTGATGAACTGAGTTTCATCACCAGTCATATGCCTCGAGCATGCACTGTCAATGAACCACATCTTTGACTTCCCAGCACACCTCAGGCTTACCTCAGTTGAGTGTGCCTCATCGTCAGATGCAATGAAGGGGTCAGCATGCTCAGAAACACAAGGCTCGGCAAGCTCATCATCCATGAAGCAAATCTTTACTGACTCGGTGGCATTAGCTTCTGATGATGATGACTCATCACTGTGACTCCAGGTGGCCACCATGGCCTTCTTGTTGTACTTCTTTTCCTTCTTCAAGGTTGGACAGCTTGATTTGATATGGCCAGTTTGATGACATTCAAAGCATGTGATGGGCTTTGAACTGTCCTTCTTGTATTTGCTGTCGCTGGACTTAGCTTTGTACTTATCAAACTTCTTGTAAGGCTTCTTGGAATATTTATCATTCTTTCTGAACATCCTTTTTATTTTTTTGGTGAACATGGCCATTTCTTCATCGTCTGTTGAACTCCCATCAGTGGAGTCAGCTTTCATGACAAGAGACTTTTGCTTCTTGTCCTCAGACTTCTCCTTCACCTCAAAGTTCTTCATTGAGATCTCATGGGTCAGCAGAGATCCAATGAGTTCATCATACTTATAGGTGGTCAAGTCTTAAGCTTCCTCAACAGCAGTTTTCTTGGCTTGCCAGCTTTTGGGAAGACTCCTCAGTATCTTCTTGACTTGCTCTTCCTCAGTAAAGATTTTGCCAAGTCTTTTGAGCTCGTTAATTATGTTGGTGAACCTTGAGTTCATTTCAGAGGTTCCTTCACCATCTTTCATTTCGAACAGCTTGTATAACCTCATGTGCTGGTTTACCTTGGACTCCTTAACTTTGCTGGTTCCTTCAAGGTGACCTCCAGTTTCTTCCAGATTTCCTGTGCCGACTCACAACCTGAAATTTTATTGTACTATGCAGCATCTAACGCACAGTGAAGCATATTTATAGCTGAAGCATGATTTTGTAGCTTCTTGAGGTCATCTTCTGTCCACTTAGCCTCAGCTTTAACAACCGTTTGGTCGTCAATAATTTCAACAGGAACAAATGAGCCTTGGACTATAGAGAGCCATGCACTCATATTTGTTGCCTGAATGAAATTTTTCATTCTGTTCTTCCAAAAGGTGTAGTTAGACCCGAAGAACATAAGAGGCTGAGTAATGGACAGTCCCTCAGGAAGAATCTGAGTTGACTGATTTCTTGGGAGGAAACGAGTGCTGTTCTCAGCCATTGTGGGGATCAACTCAAGATAGTTATATCTTGCTCAGTGAGCTTTTAAGATCTGATACCACTTGTTGGTCCCGTGTAACGTGACAAGATTAGTTCCAAGGGGGGGATAGGAACTATTCTAAAAAATTTGTCCGTTAAGGCTGACTTTTTTTCTTTAAGAAGAGATTTACACAGCCGTGCTAAGTAGTTTAAGACACAAGCTTAGTCAACTAGTAACTAAGACTGTTTCTTTTCTTGAGTCAGGAAATAGCACTTGAGTTTATTCCTGAACTCAGCTTCTTAGTGTACTTAACTCAGCGTGAGTTCGTTACTTAGTCAGTTTTATAGCAAGCAATATATAAAGGAGTTAAGGGTTAGAAATATGTTACTGAGCAGACGTATCCTGGTTCGGCCTCTCCGCCTATGTCCAGTTCCTGGAGTTCCTTCCGAGCTTTTTGAATCCTTTACTGAGCTCTTTAAATGTAGAGCACAAAACTTTTTACAATAGCAAGCTAAGTATACAAGAGTACCTTCCTCTATTCTTCTACTCACTCCTATTACTACCGTTGAGTACTATAACCGAGTACTCAGCTTCTCCTTTGTATACTTCTAGAAATGATAAGAGTTTTCTTGTCCTAAACAACAATTGCTAAGACACTTTAGATGACTTGAATCACTCCAGACTTTTACACAGAATTGGAATTTGGTGTAAGATTTGCTTTGCTTTTTTTTTCACAGAACTTCGAATATCAATTTGGTCAGTGTTTCGACTTAATTGAAGATCTGCATCGAATGAAGCATTTGAGAGGCCTATTTATAGTGACACTTGAGGCACCGGTGATTTCGAATTTCGAAATAACCGTTGGAGTTAAACGGCTTCCTATCGCTTTCACTCAGTACGTGCTTAGCGTTCTCGGCCAATCAGATTCTTGTATCTTCTGTCTTTGCCAGTACTCAGTAGCTTTTTATCAAATGAAACAGAATATTCCCACATTTATAGCAAAGTCTTCCAGACAGCTTTCTGCGCCCTCTGAGCTTTACTCAAAGTAGAAATACTTTATCTCCAAGTTTATTCTGTTCTGCCGCTGACTTGTATTTCTTGTCGCTCAACTCAGCAGCTTCATCTTGAAGCTATTTGTAGAACGCTTTTCGATCCTTCTTGTTGTTGGGCTTATGTCTTACTCAATACGACGGTGTTTTGGGTCTTCTTGGGCCGTGAGGCTTTTGACTCTCTTTTATGGGCCTTGGGTTCATTTAGCTAATTTGCTTACTAATCAAATAACTCAACATTGAACAAACACATTAGTATGGATAAATCAAATCATTTAAATTTAATGTGTTAGAATATTTTTTATCATTCACATAAATAAAATTATTTAAAAGTAAATATACCAATTTATTTATTTATCTATATTATATAAAAGTTTCATACCTCGTGCATCGCACGGGTTTTCGACTAGTTGGTATTGATAGTGAAGTGATGGAATTACCACTCACATAACAGTGAGATGATATCACAGGCCACTTGATAAGTGAGATTGATAAGTGTGTGGCCACACCCTGATAAGTAGTTTACTTATCTGATTCATTAATCTACTTAAGTTCAAGAAATATCATAAACATCAGAGAGGATGACAGCCGCCATGCCTTTAGTTTATAATATCGATATCAAATGGTAAAAGAAGTTAAGAGATAACTATAGGGTCTCTGCATCTTTAGACTGCTGAAACTTTGTCTTGGTTAGGGGCAGTAATGGTTTGCTAGAACCCACTTACTGTTTGTGGGCCGTGATCTCACTGCTAGCAAAGGACAGTCCCATATGATCGTGCACATCGAACATCTGAGTTAGAACTTATAGAACGGTACATTGGAGAGATGAAATTAATTAATTGATAGTAAAATATCAAGGCAATTAATTGGTGATTAATTAATTGATTAATTGATATTTTGTATCAAGGCAATTGATTAATGGTCTTAAGTGTTGAGTATTTAATTGATTAATTAGTTTACGGGACGTAATTAATTAATTTGTAAATTAATGAAATTGCGTTCGGTGAATAATTAATTAAACTAATACGTTAATTTATTAATTAGTGTTGTTTGTTTAATTGGGGTAATTAAATTTAATCTAATCATAATTAATTGCATAGAATAAATATTATTGGTATTTATTTATGTAATTAGATTAGGATTGGATTAGTTTTGTAATTAATCAATTAACCCTAAACCAATTAGGTTTAGGAATACACTATATATATAAATTAAAACACTCTAAAACCCTAATTAACTGATACACTAATAATGATATTCGGCCAACCTATGTTTGCATAAGCAAACAATTAGATTTTCGGCAGCCACCACTTGAAAAGTGGAGGAAGAAATTTGGCTAATTACATTATCTCTCCAGTTCTTCGTCCGTTCTTCGGCTAGCACCGGTTCTAGCTCGATAGTTGTTCGTGCACCTGACTACAGAGATCTTACTACTTTGTGGATTCTTCAGCCGTCTCTAGAAGAGACAGTCCGGGTAAGTTTTTTTATCCCTAAACGGATCCAAAAGGTTTTATTCAATCAATAGTTAACGGACAAAGATCAAACTCAAAGGGATTAGAAATAAATGTTAAACTGCAATTCTGATGCGCTACAGTTGATTAACTGGCTTTAATCCCTAACAGTGGTATCAGAGCCATGGTTTAGTCCGTTTTGATTGATTGAAAAATTAATATGATTTGGTTTTATTATTTTTCCAAATCAATTTTTGAAATTTCCTATTAAATTCCTCGTGTAGAAATTGATCTAGGAAGTTTTCATATTTTTATTTCTGTCTGTATTTTTGTTTTGTTTGGTTCTGAAATTATTTTAAATAATTTAAATTAAAAAAAAATACAGCAGCGTTTTTTTTTATTAAACAGAGAAAAAAAAATAGTTTCGGACACCGAACAGCAGCCACGGGGCTGCTGTCCGTGGACAACAATCCCGTTGCTGTCTCGGATCCGTTTTGGGTCTAAATTTAGTCTAAATTTAAATTATAGGGACTGATTTTAAGTTTTAAAACTTTTCATGGGTATTTTAATAAAATCAGGGCCCTAATACCGTTTAATTTATTAAACGTGTTTTGAATAAAAATTAATTGGTATTAAAATGTTTTTGTTTGGCATGCATATTTAATTTTTAATCGAATTGATAATTTGTGTAAAATTGAATATGGTTAATTTGTGAAATTGGCCCAATAGACTGTGACACTGGTTTAAATTGGGAGGGCTAAATTTTAGATATGTGACGACCCTAAAATTCAGTGGGAGCGAAATTGTAATTTTGCATACAAATGGATGTTAACCGTTTGGGCCTTTATGGGCCTTAGTCGCATATGGTAAAATTGGCGATTTCACCCTAAGTAACTCGGCTTAACTTTATTAGATGATTTTGGAATGTCATGATCATGCATTATATTTATATGTCATACCGTGCAACAATGTGTTATAGAGTTCTATGGGCCCTAAATTAAAGTCGGTTTGTAATTTAATTTATTTTGGGAAATATGGCATGTGTGCCATTCTTTCATTAATGTAATTTTAGAATAGGTTCTATTCATAAAATTGTAATTGGTCGTGAAGAAGCCTAGATGGTCCAAGCCCATGGTGGGAGCCCAAGGAGACTTGAAGCAAGCCCGTGGAGATTAGATAGTATATCTAGTTTCACTAGGATGTATTATAAGGCCCATAGAGTCTCTACGTTTATTTTGATGATACAATTGCTTAGTATAACATGAAATATAAGTAGCAACGATCACCAGATCATCACCCGTGATAATTATATGTTAAAGCCGTATCACTTAATTAATCCGGATAATGAAATATTGAGTCGTTTAAAAGTGCTTTCCAGATTCACACCTCTTCCTCCCAGGTAGTGCTACAGTGTATGACGTGCCCTATCAGGTATGCTGTAGTAATTAGTGGGCCGTCGAGGGTTAGGATACTTCGGTATGGCTAACGTGTGTATGGTGGTTAGACTCAACGTGGGTAGCATTAGCTCAGAGCGGGCCCTAAGCACAGATGGGCTAAGTGTCACAAAGCCCATCAAACCAAGAGTCCTCATGGAGGATTGGATAGTTTATCCTACCAAATCGTCAATTGTCGACGGCGGAGCCCTAGCTCGGTCGATTGTTGATGGATTGTGGATCTTGGTCAAGATAGCCAAATAAATATCACCAATAACGAATTAAAATGGATTATTAATTTGATCTCTGGCTTAAGCCCTTTATTCTAACTCGAATGTAATTTTTCCACGTAGACAAAAATCACCAAATTACATAAAAGAAATAATGACTGCAACAAGCAACAACTCACTCAGACCACTCCTGGAAAAGGAAAAACTTTCAGGGACTGATTTCCTTGACTGTTCTATGGACTTGCAAAAGGTTTGTAGACACGAGTGGAAGGAATTTGTACTGACTGCTACCTTACCAGCCAACAAAGGGAACATGCCTAAGGGAAAGGCCAAGTCCAAGTCCAAGGCGAACGCCCAAAAGGCCAAGTCAAAGATAAGGAAGGCGGCAACTCCTAAGGGTAGGTTGGCCTCGACAGATGATATCTGTCACAAGTGTAATGAGAAGGGACGCTGGAAGAACGTGTGTCCAAAGCTAAGGGAGAAACAGAAGGCTAAAACTTCTGGTTCTGGCATTTATGTTGTTGAGATAAATCTGGCTATTTCTACATCTTGGGTTTTAGACACTGGATGTGGTACTCACATTTGTTCAAATGTGCAGGGACTGAGAAATAGGAGATTGTTAGGATCTGGTGAAGTGGATCTTTGAGTCGGCAATGGTGCTCGTGTAGAGGCATTGGAGATCGGAGATTACACTTTAGAGATGTCTACTGGTTTAGTTTTAGAACTTAGAGATTGCTGTTTTGTACCTGCAATGCGCATGAACATTATCTCAGTTTCTATGTTGGATGTTTCCAGTTTTAATTTTAATATTGGACGTGGTAGGATTTCTATACATCGTGGCAATATTGTTTATGGAACCGCATTTCTAGAAAATGGTTTGTATATTCTTGATTTAAAACGTAGTGAATCAATCTATAACATAAACGCTAAAAGGATTAAGACTAATGAACTAAATCCTACATATATCTGGCACTGTTGTCTTGGCCACATAAATGAGAAACGCATAACTAGGCTTCACTCTAGTGGAGCGGTAGGGTCATTTGACATGCAGTCTTATGACACGTGTGAATCTTGTTTAAGAGGGAAGATGACAAAGACGCCTTTCACCAAAACTGGTGTAAGGGCCACAGAGCTATTGGAGCTGATACACTCAGATGTATACGGTCCAATGAGCACCAGTGCTAGATCTGGTTTTCTGTACTTTGTTACCTTCACAGATGACTATAGCCGATACGGGTATGTGCATCTGATGAAACATAAATCTGAAACTCTTTTGAGATTCAAAGATTTTAAAAATGAAGTAGAAAAACAACTTGGCAAGAAATTAAAAGTGCTCCGGTCTGATAGAGGGGGCGAATACTTGAGCCAAGAGATTGTCTCATTCTTGAGAGAGTGTGGGATTGTTTCCCAACTCACTCCTCCTGGTACACCCCCAATGGAATGGAGTGTCGGAAAGGAGGAATAGGACCCTGCTCGACATGGTCCGCTCAATGATGAGTCAAGCTCCTCTCCCTATCTCCTTTTGGGGATTTGCTTTGGAAACTGCTGCTCATATAATTAATAATACACCGAGCAAGGCAATTGAAGGAACACCATATGAATTATGGACGGGCTGAAAGCCCAACGTTTCCTTCATGAAGATTTGGGGTTGTGATGCACATGTCAAGAAATTGATAAGCGGCAAACTAGAGTCCAAATCTGTCAAATGCCAGTTCGTGGGTTACCCTAAGGAAACTAAGGGTTATTACTTCTACAACCCAGCCGAGAATAAAACATTCGTGGCTAGGTTTGCAGTCTTTTTGGAAAAGGAATTCCTCTCCAAAGTAGACAGTGGGAGCAATATTGATCTTGCTGAGATTCAAGACTCACCGACTCCTGTAGCAGATGCTGAGGATGCTCAGGTAACTGATTTAGGTCCTCAAGAAATTGAGCAGGCTGAACCAGTTACACAGGAACCTAGAAGGTCTGATAGGACACGTCATCAGCCCTAGAGGTACGGCTTTGTCGTGACTGATGATGGGGATATAATGGTCGATGACCAGGATGAGCCCAAGACCTATCAAGAGGCTATTGAAAGCCCACAATCAGATCAATGGCGTAAAGGTATGGAGGCTGAAATACAGTCTATGCGTGATAACCAAGTGTGGAACTTGGTGGATCCACCTCCGGGTGTCAAAACGATTGGCTGCAAGTGGTGTTTCAAATTAAAAGCCGATAACACCTTCAAGGGGCGACTGGTGGCAAAAGGTTATAGACAAATTCAAGGAATTGACTATGATGAAACCTTTACACCAGTTGCTATGTTCAAATCCATTAGGATAGTACTGGCCATAGCTGCATGGTATAACTATGAGATATGGCAGATGGATGTTAAAACCGCTGAATGGGAAGTTACTGGAGGATGTCTACATGACACAACCAGAGGGTTTTATCGATCCGAAGTATCCTAACCGAGTATGTAAGCTTCAAAGATCCATTTATGGATTGAAGCAAGCATCTAGGTCTTGGAATCAGAGATTCAATGAAGCCATAACTGAATATTGTTTCGTGCAGAATCCTGATGAACCCTGTGTGTATATGAAATTCAGTGGGAGCATATCCACTTTCCTGATATTGTATGTCGATGACATACTACTCATTGGAGGTGATATACCAACACTGCAAGGCGTGAAGCAGTGGTTGAGTAAATGCTTCGTAATGAAAGACTTAGGAGAAGTCGAAACGATCTTAGGGATCAGGATCTATAGAGATAGATCCAACAGACTTCTAGGCTTGAGTCAGGCAACGTACATAGACAAAGTTCTTAGAAGATTCGGCATGGACCAGGCTAAGAAAGGATTCATGCCTATGCGCCATGGGTTGAAACTTGGTAAGAAAGATTGTCCTCAGACAAAGCAGGACAGAGAAAACATGGAAAAGGTCTCATATGCGTCAGCTATAGGATCTATCATGTACTCTATGTTATGTACAGGGCCAGATGTTGCATTTGCACTTAGCATGACTAGCCGATACCAGTCAGATCCCGGAGAGGAGCACTGGAAGGCTGTTAAGGCTATCCTAAAGTACCTTAAACGTACCAAGGATTTCTTTTTAGTTTTTGGTGGGCAAGAGGAGCTGGCAGTATCAGGTTACACTGACACGAGTTTCGAGACTGATGAGGACCAGAAACAATCACAGTCTGTTTATATTTTTCTCCTGAATGGCGGTGCCATTAGTTGGAGATCCTCGAAGCAGCCTACCATTGCCGATTCTACAACGGAAGCTGAGTACATAGCTGCATGTGACGCTGCAAAGGAAGCAGTTTGGATCAAGAAGTTCATAACTGACTTAGGTGTAGTTCCCACTATCCTTGGTGCAGTTGATGTTTTCTGTGATAACAATGGTGCCATACCACAAGCACTGGAGCCCCGATCACACAAGAGATCCAAACATCTACTTAGAAAGTTTCACCTCATCCGGGAGATCCAGGCGAGAGGTGACATTACATTGCAGAGAGTTGACACCGAGAACAATGTCGCAGATCCGTTTACCAAGGCACTTGCACAGCGCCTGCATGATGGTCATACTAGATCTATAGGGATTAGGGCAATGCCTGCTTAGAACTAGTCCAAGTGGGAGACTGTTGGTGTGCCCTAGTTCTTAGGCATTGGTTCATGTATATTGTATTATGCTTTTGATTATTCTTGCATAGATACACTATTTGTGTTACATTAATAAAGGCATTAATCTAGTTCATGTATATCTTGTGCTATAATATGAATAGAGAATCCATTGATTGATAATCGTAAAACCATATCCCAAGTCTATTCTATCATGGGAATGATTAGGACCATAGACTTGTATATTCGATGACTGTATGGTAGTAATTGATACTAGCCATAGCACCTGATAAGTCAGTTGTGAATATGGGTACATGTTGTATACATGTGACTGGATCGATCCGCCCGAGAAAACTACATGGTGGTTGTGTCATTAGTTTTCTTAAGTAGGTCTCTAACTGTCTTCAGACCAGATTTCATTATAATATCGATGTGGGATCCGGTTCACTTTGACATACGCCTAACAGGTCTGTAACAGGATGCCAAATACGGGTATGATTGGGTGAACAGGTGAACACATCTATACTATATATAATTACGGAAGCAGAGAGAAATGAGAAGAAGTGTTTTAGAGGTCTTTTTGATGAGTTGTCAATGTAGTAAAAAATCAGATTAAAAATATTTAATTAATTAAAAATAACAAATTTATATTTATAATATATTAAATAATTACTAGCCTATTAATTAAAATAATAAAAGAAAGCAAGAGCTACAGGAAGATGAAAAAACACAAAGCAAAGAAAATCCAAAAGTCACAAATAAACTTCTATATAAAGCATTATAGATAGTATTCCACCATTATATTCATTGGTCACGCTAGATAGTATTATATTTCTGAAGGTATATGTTCGATTTTTTTCATAAGTTGTAGTTATTTTGTTCTCAATTATGTTGTTGTTTTATTTTTATTAAACAATATTTGTTATAGTTTCATCTTTCAGATTCATTTCTGTTGTTACCCAAGTTTTATACCTCTCGCTATCTTATCCATGTTTTCTTTTTTATTTGTCTTTTTTTTCCAAACTGATAGCTTCAATTGAAAATTCGACAGAAATAGAAGATGCATAAACAGCTAAAACCGGAAAACACAAAAGTGTCAAAAATTACAAGAAATTCTTATGTTTCTCAAGGTAATTATTCGATTTTTTCATATGTTATAGTTATTTTTGTTCTCAATTGTGTTACATATTAAATAAAATATTAAAGAGATATTGGAATATTATACTTACAATAAAGTTTATTTCAATATAAATTATGTTATATTATTATTATTATTATCAAAAAATTATTTTTTCCCAATTTTCTAGATAAGGAGATTGTAAGCGTCTAATACGCTTGATAAGATGTTTATTCTTGAAGAATGTGGATTATGCTAGATACGAATTCAAAATCAAGGTAAATAAAAATAAATTTTGATGCTCAAAATCCTAAAAATGTACATTAATTATGGATATTGAGATAATTGCTTTTGCAACATTGACTTATATAATTTTTAACTATTATATTATGGTTCGTATAAAATTGTTAGTATTTCAAGAGTTTTTAACAGATGAAAATGAAATATTATCATTGGACAAATTATGGAAAAATATTAATTAAGAAAATATTATTATTTGAATCCCTTCAAATTCTCAAATGTTGAGCATAATGATTATAATTAATTTCACATATTAATTATAAAACGTTTTTTTTTGTACTGAGTGGTTACAATTGCGATTTAATTCTATTTAACTAAAATTAATTTATGGACTTAATACTTCATTAAGAAAAAATAAAATGTTTAATTAATGGGCCAAAAATATTTTCACTCTCCTCTTTATACGCTTATGTCTCGACATTCTCTCTTATTTTCAAAAAAAAAAACCCGAGAGGAAGATGGTTCTCTCCTAATTATCTTTTTCGTCCCTTCATTTTTTTCATTTCTTTTGTTTGTTTTTCTTACTTACAAAATTCAAGAATATATAATTATTAGAAAATATTAATGAAGTCAAATAAGTGATATCTGCGAGTATGACTGATATTCTATATAGTGAAAGAATGAAGAACAAATTGATTGAATGTCTTGATGAGATATTACGAGATGAAAATAGGAGAAATCATCATCTTAAACTGATTCAATTAGATATATTGGGTTATTGTAGCAGAATGAATAATTGAATTCGAATACTTGGTGATCATGAAATTCCATCAACCAAAATAATTATCATTAAGATGAATTTGTGACTAATTCTTACGAATTTTTTTTTTATATGTAACATATTGAATTGATAAAGTTTCTTCATATGCAACATTAGAAAAGTATTGATTGTAATAGTTTATAGAATAATATATTGATTGATGTTGCTTCCATTTTAACATAGATTGTAATTCTTTTGTATCGTAGATATAATATTTAATTTTAATTGTAGTTTAATTCAATTGTTGTTTAACATATATTGTAATTCTTTTGTATCTTAAATATAATATTTAATTTTAATTATAGTTTAATTCAATTTTTGGTTTTTTATTATATTCTAATATATTTCTTAATTAATCTACTATTTTATTATTATTGTTTCACAGAATATTTGGAATATGAAAATGTATTAAAATTCCTAAAAAGTACAAATCATTGAATTTTGTAAAAATAAATAAATCATCCATCTTTAGTTAAAATTCTATAAAAAAAAGTAGTCAATTATTTTTAAAATTAACTTAATTTGAATTATCATTAAAAAAATATATATCAATTTCAAATATACATAATATAAATTTTTTTAATAGCATGATATAAAATTATTTAAAAGTAAATATATCAATTTATTTATTTATCTAAATTATATAAAAGTTTCGTACCTCGTGCATCGCACGGGTTTTCGACTAGTTGGTATTGATAGTGAAGTGATGGAATTACCACTCACATAACAGTGAGATGATATCACAGGCCACTTGATAAGTGAGATTGATAAGTGTGTGGCCACACCCTGATAAGTAGTTTACTTATCTGATTCATTAATCTACTTAAGATCAAGAAATATCATAAACATCAGAGAGGATGACAGCCGTCATGCCTCTAGTTTATAATATCGATATCAAATGGTAAAAGAAGTTAAGAGATAACTACAGGGTCTCTGCATCTTTAGACTGCTGAAACTCTGTCTTGGTTAGGGACAGTAATGGTTTGCTAGAACCCACTTACTGTCTGTGGGCCGTGAGCTCACTGCTAGCTAAGGACAGTCCCATAGGATCGTGCACATCGAACATCTGAGTTAGAACTTATAGAACGGTACATTGGAGAGATAAAATTAATTAATTGATAGTAAAATATCAAGGCAACTAATTGGTGGTTAATTAATTAATTAATTGATACTTTGTATTAAGGCAATTGATTAATGGTCTTAAGTGTTGAGTATTTAATTGATTAATTAGTTTACGGGACGTAATTAATTAATTTGTAAATTAATGAAATTGCGTTCGGTGAATAATTAATTAAACTAATACGTTAATTTATTAATTAGTGTTGTTTGTTTAATTGGAGTAATTAAATTTAATCTAATCATAATTAATTGCATAGAATAAATATTATTGGTATTTATTTATGTAATTAGATTAGGATTGGATTAGTTTTGTAATTAACCAATTAACCCTAAACCAATTAGGTTTAGGAATACACTATATATATAAATTAAAACACTCTAAAACCCTAATTAACTGATACACTAATAATGATATTCGGCCAACCTATGTTTGCATAAGCAAACAATTAGATTTTCGGCAGCCACCACTTGAAAAGTGGAGGAAGAAATTTGGCTAATTACATTATCTCTCCAGTTCTTCGTCCGTTCTTCGGCTAGCACCGGTTCTAGCTCGATAGTTGTTCGTGCACCTGACTACAGAGATCTTACTACTTTGTGGATTCTTCAGCCGTCTCTAGAAGAGACAGTCCGGGTAAGTTTTTTTATCCCTAAACGGATCCAAAAGGTTTTATTCAATCAATGGTTAACGGACAAAGATCAAACTCAAAGGGATTAGAAATAAATGTTAAACTGCAATTCCGTTGCGCTACAGTTGATTAACTGGCTTTAATCTCTAACAGTGGTATCAGAGCCATGGTTTAGTCCGTTTTGATTGATTGAAAAATTAATATGATTTGGTTTTATTATTTTTCCAAATCAATTTTTGAAATTTCCTATTAAATTCCTCGTGTAGAAATTGATCTAGGAAGTTTTCATATTTTTATTTCTGTCTGTATTTTTGTTTTTGTTTGGTTCTGAAATTATTTTAAATAATTTAAATTAAAAAAAAATACAGCAGCGTTTTTTTTATTAAACAGAGAAAAAAAAAGAGTTTTGGACACCGAACAACAGTCTCTACCTTGGAAGGCCGCAATATCAGTCTGGGGATGCACTGCTCATATCCAAGCTGTCGATGGCATCTCCCCGGCATGTACGGCTCGATCACATCCCGATATCATATCCATCCAACGTATAACGTCCTCGGCATTCCCGTAACGGCACCAGGACCATACGGTATCCACATCACCTACAGATGTATAAAATTACATTAACACATACAAGTAATACAAATTTGTTTTAATTGAACAATATTTATAATTATATAGCAATTGTACCTCATTTGTCGTCAGCACATCAATCCGGGCATGAAATGCTCTCAGCCGCTCATCGCTCTTCTCCATCGATATATAGGGCCACATGGAAGCCCTAGGAAGATCCGGGTCAACTGTAGCTGCCTCTCGATGAGGCCTGAAGCAAGAAAAATACTCATAAATCCATGACTGGAGCAATGTCAAACAACTCGTCATCTGCCCGCAATCTCCTCTGCTAGCAATACCAAGATGACGGTATAGATATGCTAGTGCAGCCAATCCCCAAGAGAGTTCAACGGCTCCAGCTGTCGAGTCCTGCACCTCTAGCAGGCAAGAAGGTCGGATGCGGTCACCTCTTGTCTATGAACAAGGTGGAACCGAGCATCAGCCACGTCCAAGTGATAGCCTGGGTCTTAGGAATCCGATCACCTCTACAATAATCCATGACTGAAGCAGCTCGTATACCGCCAGAGGAGTAGTGACCGACCTCTAACTCAGCCCGAGTCATCCCAAACAAATCCATCACGCAAACCTTAAGCTCGTCAATAATCGCATCAGCAGTCACCATGACACCATCTACGGGGATGCGCAATATCTCCCACACATCATGCATCAAAATGGCCATCTCACCGAACGACATGTGAAATGATGACGTGTCTGCCTGCCACCGCTCTACAAATGATGTGATCAGAGCAACATCTATGTGACTGTGCATGATACCAGGTAGATGGAACATGCCAGATGTCTCCATAAGCAACTGAATCATCCTGGAAGAAGAACTGTACCAATATCTTAGCTTCGAGCAATACCATGATCTGGTATGACACCTAAGGACGCCCCTATCCTGACCGCCCCAGATAGCACATGCAACATGTCCCAGAAAGCTCGGGATCACAGCACCATCAAATGGATCCGGGGTCCTTCACAACCCAGTCATTATCTGTAGCACTCCTCGAACGCTTTCTGCTACCTGAAATTACAGTAAACGGTTTATATTAAATTTTCGGTATATTTTCCAATAATCACGATTAAAACAAATAAAAATAAGCACATTTTAAATTTCTCTTACCAGAAGACGATCCTGCGGTAGAAGAAAATCGTCTGTCTCGAGCCCTCGTCACGACGCCACGAGGTACGGGGATAGTATCAGAACTAGGACAAGTAGAGTCATCTCCATCCATCTCTACATCGGCCGCCTCATCCTGACCCTCGACACGCTCCGCCTGTGCTGCATATGCCCTCTGGGCGTCCGTCATGAACCGCTGCTGCTCCGTCCGCTGCCGCCGAGTAAAGGCAGTAACAACACGTGAAGACGTGTGTCTGCGGCCAGATCCCACCTCAATAACATCATCCTGTAATATTATTTATTTATTATATTCAATTTACCATTTTCCTTATTTTTTATGTGTTCGGGTCTGCCTACGACCGGTTCGAAATAAAGTTTTTTTAAAAAAATCACAAACTGGCCAGGTTTTTGCCTGGACGGGTGGTTTACACCACCTGGCCGCCGGCCGAACGGGTGCGGCGCACCAGTCGACCCTAGGACCGACTGGTGCACCGCAAACGTTTGGCCCCTGGGCCAAACGGGTGCACCGCGCATTCCAACAGATGGTGGAACGCGTGGCGCACCAGATCCACCATAAGATGGAACGGGTCTCGGTCGCGTTCCCCCTTATGGTGGAACGGGTGTGCCGCGCGTTCTACCGCGCGTTCCACCAGATGGTGGAACGTGTGGCGCACCAGATTCACCATAAGGTGGAACGGGTCTCGGTCGCGTTCCACCTTATGATGGAACGGGTGCGCCGCGCGTTCCACCAAATGGTGGAACGCGCGGCGATTACTTGCTCCACCCTAGGTGGAGCAAGGAAATCGCACCCGTTTGGTGCGATTTCTGCGTTTTTTGCCTCCGATTTCGGAGGCAAAAATCATGATTTCTTGAATAATTTTAAACGAAAAACTTACCGTAATACCCATGTATCCTTTGCCCTTGCCTACTTTTGGTGGCGCCATATCGTTTTAGCTCGGTTTTTTGAAAATGCAAAGAAGGTAGAGAGGATTTGGAATATTCAAATTTCTTGTTTGAAAAAGTGAGAAGGGCAATATGGTCAAGAGGATGCGGTGAACCGGAATTTGGAGCGGTATATAGCAGCTCACTAAAAATATAAAAGTGAAAATGTGTGGTGCACACTACCCATATCCAAATGTATATTTGGGTTCCTCCATTTCACATGCCAGGGCTCCTAATAGTTTGTCCAATAATCCAGAACTCGAAATTGAGCCCACGAAAGAAAATAATAATAATAATAATAATAATAATAATAATAAAGCTTTTCAAAAAGGCATATAGCTCATATTAGCCCCTAAATTATACTTTGAAAATCAATTAGCTCCTCAAACTACTAAAATCACCAATCAAACCCCTAACTTATATAGAAATCAACAATTCTCACCCTCTTCTCTAATGATGTTAAGAATTAATAGTAATCTAATCCTAATACAACAATTAAACACATAATTAATATTGTATAGGGTATGAAATATATTCATCTCAAGTCCCGAAAAGGACCCAAGATCAAAAAGAGTTTGAAAAAGGAAATGAAGTTGTAAATTTTATTAAGAAGAGAGAGATCTCTGACTCTTGCTTATGAAAAATAGGAAGTAAAATCCAAAATGAAGTGAAAAGTTAGAAATCGTAAAAAGAAATATGTTAATTATGTATTTAATTTTTGGATTAGAATTAGATGACTATTATTTCTTAAGATCATTAGAATTGAGGGTGTGAATTGTTGATTTCTAAATAAGTTAAGGATTTAATTTGTGATTTTAGTAGTTTAGGGACCTGATTGATTTTTAAGCTATAGTTTAATGGCCAATATAAGTCTTATGCCCTTCAAAAATCAAGTAATTTTATTAATTCCCCACAATATGCTACTTCCAGAAAACAAAACAGAAGAACATATAAAAAAAAAATAAAGGAAAAAAAAGTATTGACATGTTGATGGAAGCTTTCTATGATATTAATGGGGTGTTGCTATTTACCTACCCCAAATTATTTGGACAATTTTTCCTTATTAGACAATTTTTTCCTTTTCATATTTTTCTTTCAAAAACTGTGAATGGTTTCTCTTTTGATCAAAGCTTAAATTCTAAAAATAATTGATGAGTTACAATCCGAAAACCCTAAAAATAGATGATTACGAGTCAGAGAAATTAGATGAGGTACATTTTTCGTGAAAATATACGTTATTTTCCTTAGACGGTCACAGAAACCGCCTGACTAATGACTAGGCGGTCACGGAAACCATTCACAGTTTTTGAAAAAAAAAATGTTAAAAGAACAAAATTGTCCAATGGAGAACGGTAACTAATAATTTGGAGGCGGTAAATTCACTATTAATATCACACATGTCCATAAGGAAACAAATAGATGTACTGATTTTTTAGGGGTTAGGCTATAGTTACTTTGTTTTTGACAAAGTAAACCTTACTTTGTTTTTGACAAAGTAAACATTACTTTGTTTTTACTACTATTGGATGAACTTACTTTGTTAAAGTCCACCATCATCCAATGGTAAAGATGTCAGGTTTAGCTGACCGAAGGGATATTTGGAATAGGAATAGAAAAGAGAAAGGTTAAGAAATAGAGAATGAGGCACAGAAAGAGAGGAGAAGGAAATAGTTCTTAATTCATTGAAAATTGATTCCTTTGCAATACAAAGCATGACCTAAATAGAGAATAGAATAGTACTACTGACATCACAGCTAGTACAATGCTCACAGCTGTATACCCCAGCTGGCATAACCACTAACAACCTCTCCAGGCAAATAACAACTAGCTATAAGACAAATAAGACAAATAAGACAAATAACACCGATTAACAATAACCAATTGAAATAACAAACTGATTGGCAGATTTATCTTTTTAGTCCCTCTTCTTTCTGCGATGATACGCGACAATTCCTCTCCCTTGAGAACATTCTTGTCCCCAAGAATGCATGAAGTCAGGGAACTGATTGGCCATCATGGACTGATCCTCCCAAGTGGAATCTATGGCTGATAAGCCAGACCACTGAATTAGTACATGTGACCACTGAATTAGTACCTGTGGCACCATGTGATTGTCAACCAAGGCATTTCGAGTATTCAAAACTTTGATAGGTTGGATGGTAGGAGGGCCATCATCCATAGAGGGCAATGTTGTGAGAACAGGGGTTGTAGGATCAGGCTTCTTTTTAAGCAGGGATACATGGAACACAGGGTGGACCCTACAATTAGATGGCAAGAGCAGTTTGTAGGCAACTTTACCTATTTTAGCCATAATCTTGAATGGACCATAGAATTTAGCGGAAAGCTTGTGTGAAAGGCGTTTGGCCACTGTGGTTTGCCTATATGGTTGCAACTTGAGAAAGACCCAATCCCCCGGGTTGAACTCTCTGTCAGATCGGTGCTTATCTGCGAACTGTTTCATGCGGTTCTGAGCTTGGGTGAGACAGTCCTTGAGGGCTGAATTCATCTTGTCCCTATCTTGTAGAATGTCTTCCACTGCTGCTACAGTAGAATTAAGTGTAGAAAGCACAGGTAGTGGAGGGGAAACCCCATAAAGAGCCTGGAAGGGACTCATCTTTAGGGCACTGTGGAAACTGGAATTGTACCAGTATTCTGCCAAACCAAGCCAGGATGCCCATTTCTTAGGTGCAAGGAAACACATGCTGCGTAGGTAGCCTTCTAAGCATTGGTTCAAACGCTCAGTTTTCCCATCCGTTTGAGGATGGTAAGCGCTGCTAAACAACAGCTGGGTGCCCATGAGCTTCATCAATTCTTTCCAAAAAATGCCTGTGAAGATCCTGTCCCGGTCACTGACTATAGTGCGTGGCATGCCATGCAGTTTAAAAATGTTGTCTAGAAACAACTTGGCTACCGTAGCAGCAGTAAATGGATGGGTGAGAGGCAAGAAGTGTCCCATCTTTGTAAACCTGTCCACCACAACCAGAATGCTGTCAAAGCCTCCAGATTTAGGCAAGCCTTCAATAAAATCCAGTGCAATGTCTCTCCATGAGGCTTCAGGCACAGGGAGCGGTTGTAGAAGGCCTGGATAAGGTGCTAGGTCAGCCTTGCAGCGCTGACATGTATCACAGTCTGCAACCCATTGAGTGACTGTGGACACCATCTGAGGCCAATGAAATCCTTGCTGAAGTCGAGTAAGTGTACCCCTGATGCCTGAATGCCCTCCCAAGGGAGAATTGTGGCAAACCTGAACAAGCTTGTGTCTGAGATCAGTGGTGGTCCCAATGTATATGCGGTGTTTATACTTAAAAATACCATTTTAGTAGGTATAATGTCCTGAACTTGTCGGTTGAACTGTAAGTTGTTGCATTAGTTGAGTGGCATGAACGTCGTGAGAGTAGGAAGCTTGGACTTCTTCAATCCAAGATGGCACCACCATAGAAATAGCTAGCATATGACCCTCTGCTGCCTTGCTATCTTCAAACCGTCGGGACAGGGCATCTGCCACCCTATTATCCTTGCCTTTCTTATATTGTATAGAATATTCCAAGCCTAGAAGTTTAGAGATTCCTTTATGTTGGAGGGTAGTATGCAGGCGTTGCTCTAAGAGGTACTTGATGCTTTCCTGGTCTGTGCGGATGATGAAAGGTGTGCCTTCTAAATATTGTCTCCAAGTGGTGACTGCCTGCAGAATGGCCAAGAACTCTCGTTCATAGGCTGATAGTTTTTGATTGCGGGGACACAAAGCCTTAGATAGATAACATATTGGTCGCTGGTTCTGCATCAGCACTGCCCCAATGCCCGAGCCACTTGCATCGCATTCGAGAATAAATGGTTGAGAGAAATCTGGAAGAGCTAATACCGGTGCCTGTGTCATGAGTCTTTTTAAGTGATTGAAAGCCTCTGTTGCAACCGGAGTCCACTTGAACTGATCCTTCTTAAGGAGGGCAGTAAGGGGTTGGCAAATGACCCCATAACCTTGTATAAATCTCCTGTAATAACCTGTTAACCCCAGGAAGCCCCTCAATCCCTTTAGAGTAGTAGGTTGTGGCCACATGCTCATAGCCGAAATCTTGGAAGGATCAGTGGCTACCCCATCCTGTGAAATAATATGCCCCAAGTAGGAAATTTGAGTCATGCCAAACTCACATTTAGAAGCCTTTGCATACAATTGATGCTTTGTTAACAACTGAAAAACCAATTCCAAATGCTGCACATGAGACTCAAGATTAGGGCTATAGATTAGTATATCATCAAAAAAAACCAAGACAAATTTTCTGAGATAGGGTTTAAAAATGGAGTTCATCAAGGACTGAAATGATGCTGGAGCATTGGTGAGCCCAAAAGGCATAACCATGAACTCGTAATGGCCGGAGTGGGTCTTGAAGGCCGTTTTGTGTATGTCAAAATCACTCATCCTTATTTGGTGATACCCTGCCCGAAGGTCTATCTTAGAAAACTTGGTTGCCCCATACAACTCATCTAGTAGCTCCTGAATCACTGGAATAGGAAATTTATCTTTTATAGTAGCCTTGTTTAATTCTCTAAAGTCAACACAAAATCGCCATGTCCCATCCTTTTTCTTAACTAGGAGAACATGGGAGGCGTAGGAACTATTACTAGGTCTGATGACTCCACTGGCTAACATTTCCTCAACTAGTTTTTCTATCTCCGTTTTCTGTTGATGGGAGTATCTGTATGGACGGACATTAACTGGTTCTGAGGCATTTTTAAGTGGTATAGAGTGGTCATGGGCTCTTTTGGGAGGTAGGGTTGTGGGAGGTTGGAACAATTGCTGGTTCCTGGCCAATAGGGACTGAATAGGATCTGTTTGGTCTATTTCAGTAAGGCTTGGAGGGTTAGGTATTTCTTCACACTCCCCAGATTTCATTACCATCACAAACAACTTTGAAGTAATTCCCTTCCACCCTTTGGCTACCAATCTGTTGACTGACTTAAGAGTCATCAATTTGAGAGACATCTCTTCAACCATGCCCTTAAGAGCTACTTGTTTGCCATCCTGCTGAACTAGGAGCAAATTATTGGCAAAGTCAAAGGTGACTGGGGTATGACTTCTCATCCAGTCTGACCCCAATATCATGTCATAGTCCCCTAGTTCCAAAACCCTTAAATTGAAACTGAACCTAGCATTATTCATTGACCAGTTGCACCCATTACATTTGGAAGTAACAATAAGTTGCCTCCCATCTGCCACAGTTACAGTGGCTGGCTTAACCAAGGTTAGGGACAGCTTAGCTTCATTAGCTAGATTAGAATCCACAAAACTGTGGGTACTCCCACTATCAATTAAGATTAAAATAGGTTTGCGATTAAGGGTGCCTCTCAGCTTCATAGTGGTATTAGTCATACCTCCATTCAACGCATTGATTGACACAGTAATTTGTTCAGCCTCTATTGGTGCTTCCCCTGTGTGTTCTTTTCCATCTACTTCTTCAACACTTGCAGGTTCAAGTTCCTCAATCTCCTCTTCAGCAGATATTGCAAGGAGCTTCTTCTTGGTGCACTGATGTCCTGGATAATATCTTTCCCCACAGGACCAGCAAGCTCCAGGAACTCGTTTGACTGTATTGGGTGTCTTGTTTTCAGCCGGTTTACTGGTTGCAGTAAATGGTGGGATTATAGTGGATGGGGTTTTAAGAGCATTGGGGTTCCAGGGTTTAGTGTTAGGCATTGGAGATCGAAAAGTAGGTCTTGGTTTTACCATTTCCACAAGATCATTGAGATAACTTTCCTGATATTTGGCTTGTTTGATTGCCCCATATATGCTGTTAGGCTCATGAGTTTTGACTGCAGATCTGATCTCAGGTTTAAGGCCTGCAATGAAACTGTCAGTGTAAAACGATTCTTTAATCTCTGGATGGCTTTTCTCCATCTTCAGTTTTAGCTCTTCAAACTTGTCCTGGTAAGCCCCCACTGTGGATTCCTGGCCCAGCTTGGTGAGCTGTTCCACTACATTGGTAATGGCTGTGTCCTGGAACCGTTTGCTTACTTCTTCAGTAAACTGCTCCCACGTGGCTTCGGGGTGAATCGGGGTCCAGTTTTTGAACCATTTCTCAGCCCTGCCATGCAT
Source organism: Euphorbia lathyris (assembly GCF_963576675.1). Classification (NCBI taxonomy): domain Eukaryota; kingdom Viridiplantae; phylum Streptophyta; class Magnoliopsida; order Malpighiales; family Euphorbiaceae; genus Euphorbia; species Euphorbia lathyris. The sequence goes on from NC_088915.1 coordinate 25,650,872, forward strand.
ATAGAGCCCTGCAAGCTCAATCCTCTTCTCCACAGCAACATCAAAAAGCTGAAAATACTTAGCACACTTGCTCACCCAGCCTTCAACCTCTAACCCATCAAAGGAAGGTAACTCACATTTGGGTAGCATTTTGTGAAATGTTGTGCTCCTAGGGGCACCTGGATCTGTGTTAAATAGTGTGTTCTTAGGTACAGAGGGCTCTAAGACCACAGAACCACTTGGTCCGCTTCCCAGCAGGCCTTTGGTTGGATTTGAGACTTTTTGTGAAGCAGGGAAAGGTGTGTGAATGGATTCATAGCTGTGAGTAGGTGTTTGGGGAGTTTCAGTATTCTGGGTGTTGGGTTGTATTAGTTTTGAGAGTAACAAGGGCTCTTTGAAACTTCTCTTCCATAGCTTGGCTTGAATCAATCTGCTCCTTCCGGAGTCGAGATTGTTCCAGGTAAAAATCATACATGCGCCTCTGTTGTTGTTTCTGCACGTCTTGCATACTGCTCAACTGCTCAGCGGTTGATTCTGCTCGATCATGGAACTGGGTAGCCAAGGCCTTAAGCTGAGCTTCTAAACTTTCCATGGCGATTTTTGCTTTTCTGGTCGCTGCTCGGGTTCGCTTAGCAGACAAGTTTACCATTCATGGAATGGCCAGAGGATTGAATCTCTGATACCAATGTCAGGTTTAGCTGACCGAAGGAATATTTGGAATAGGAATAGAAAAGAGAAAGGTTAAGAAATAGAGAATGAGGCACAGAAAGAGAGGAGAAGGAAATAGTTCTTAATTCATTGAAAATTGATTCCTTTGCAATACAAAGCATGACCTAAATAGAGAATAGAATAGTACTGCTGACATCACAGCTAGTACAATGCTCACAGTTGTATACCCCAGCTGGCATAACCACTAACAACCTCTCCAGGCAAATAACAACTAGCTATAAGACAAATAACACAAATAAGACAAATAACACCGATTAACAATAACCAATTGAAATAACAAACTGATTGGCAGATTTATCTTTTTAGTCCCTCTTCTTTCTGCGATGATACGTGACAAAAGAAAACAAAGTAAGCTTTACTTTGTAAAAAACAAAGTAAACATAAAAGGCACCGATTTTTTAGAGATCCCAAATATATTCTGAAAAGGTGTATATATAAGAAAAACAATACTAAAAAAAACACAATTTTCATACTAAAAACAATATTTAACATTTAAAACTAAAGCGACAATTGATGATCTTTCAATTAATTTTTGGAATAAAAATGAATTGTATCATTACTGAAAAATATGAATTTGCACTTATCATATTACAAAGCAACTTGATATAATAAAAAGAGCTGGGGGATAAAGCTGCGTAACAATATGGAAGGGAGGAAACTGATCATTTTATTATTAGTAAACTATGATAGATTACACAACTTCAAATCTTAGATCTATCAAATACATGTCAATGCTATCAACTACAAACCTCCATCATCATCATCATAACTCGAGAGAATTAAAGGTATAAAAGCCGTGTCAACTGTAGTACAGTAGTGACCATGGATGTAATTTAGCATAAATTTCAGTGATTTTTATGCTACGTTTTGAAGTTCAGTGACCGTACTACAAGAATTGACAAATTTGACTCTCGTCTCTTAATATCAAAATTTCTGAACAAGGGATCTGACATCAGAAAACATGTAAAATCTGGAAGGAAATAATATCCAGGCAATTACGGATCTCCAATAAAAAACCTGAGCAGTAAGTATTAGTCCTAGAAAAGTTCTCTGTGTTAATAAAGGGGCAAAAATTATAGCCCAATTAACAAATCCAAACTGTTTATAAATCAACCTTTGAAAAATTACAGTACTCTACTCGTCAGAAACATCATCCTTATATACACCATTACTCATATCTACGTCACCAACAGATTTATTTTTTATTTTTGACAGCCTACCGGAAGGTTTAAGTATCGTTTTCATGGGTTTCCTCACCTTTTCTGCCTGCAACTCTAACCCCTTTTCTGAAGGTCTCCGTTTCCTCTTCATGCGTGTCCCTCCCGTGTCCTCTGCCACAGTTTTTATGTTAGATACATCTTTATACCTAAAATCATATTAGTAACAGGAGAAATGCAACAAACACTAACTTAATTTGAAAAGGATAAACAGATGACACCACAATCATTTTAGTATTTTCTGTAGTATTTAAGGAAACCTATATGACAGATAAGTAGTCACATGGATAAGCATCAAAATATATACATCCTAACTGGGCTTTGATTTGTTATATTCCCAAGTCTCTCATCGAGTTACAGGTTGATTGGTAGTGAAATTTCAATCTAAAATAGGTTTGTGTTTCAATTTTCTACCCTTACAACCACCACACATATATAAAACAATTCAGTACACTAGTAGAATCAAGTAATTAACTTCCCTGAGCCGTTTCAAATCAAATCAAGTCACGAAAACCTCAAAAATCAAATCAAATCAAATCATTTCGGAGTTACCTTCAAGAGGACTTGAAGCATGATTTGTAGCTAGTCCATTTTGTCCAGCCCCATCTGAAAAAGGGGATCCAGAATGATTACTGTCCATCAACTTTGAAGAACTTCCTACACACTTGTCCTGCTGTTCAGAAACATCAGGACATGGAACAGCTGGCAAGAAGCATAGTTCATCCTGTGACATATCTGAATCGCTGAAAGCATCTTTATCTACCGTCACAATATCAACTTCTTCATCTTCATTAACATCTGAGTCTTTTACCTGCAGGCATGCAAATATGTCAATATCATAAATTGAACCCATAACCTGCTCAAGCAAAGTTTCTTCTTTTGACCTTTTCAGTTTCAGGGATCAGATCAAACTCGTCTTCCCGCTCCACATACTCTTCATTTTCCTCAAGCTCTTTGAAGTCTGGTGCAAATGCACTCCAGTTTTCAGTATAATCCTTAGCCCAAATATATACCAAGCCAGTCAAGGAAACAGACACTACTATGGGATGAACAGGGTGCCATGCTAAATCAATTAGTGCTTCCTTTGGACCTTCAAGGATTTTTACAAGATATCCAGCCCGATCCCATATGTAGATTTTGTGCTCTCCTTTGCTTGCCGAGCCACCTATTACCCATTCACCATCACCACTGAAACAAGGTGCTTTCCAATGCATCTTGGTGATAGAATCTTGAAATTCTCGGAACAGTGCCAAGCACTTTGATCCAACAGTCTTCATCTTCTCAACACCATCTTGCTCATCAATTGTCCTGTTCATCTCCTCTACAGTAGCAAGGCCATCCTTCAAAGGAAGAAGATTTTCATAAATTCTGATAGTGCGATCATTTGAATTTGTAAGAAGATACTGCCCATTCCTGCTGAAGACTATGTTCTTTATCACAGCACAACCAGGAGTGGAAATCATGGCATGCACTTTAATGCTTTTATAATCTATTATAAGTATTTCCCCTTTGGAATTTCCAACATAAACCAAATCTCCATACTTGTTGAAGCATGCAGCAGTTGGAGTAAAAGGAGGACTTCCATCTGAAGATTTGGTGCGTGATGCAGGGGCATGTCCATTACCCATATCAGGTACCATAACAGGAAGCAAGGTGCTATTTCCAGTATTTAAGTCGACAATCATAGGAGCAGATGAAAGTGGGCATGCCAGGCAGAGAGATGGAATAGAGGAACCAGGATGTAGGCGAGCCAGTAGGGGTGTCTGCTGCAGAATTGTGCGTGAAAGCTTCTCTCCATTGACAACATCCCAGAATGTTAATGATTTATCAGCAGCAGAAACAAGGATTCGATGACCATACTTTGACCAGCAGATGCTTGTTATTGCAGCAACACAGTCCTTATCTCGGAGCTCCTTGGCAATTCCCCTGGTCTCAAAATCCCAGATAACACAGCTTCCATCAGAGCATCCAGCTGGCAAAGAATAACGAGAGCATCAATAACATGTAGCAAATTCAGATATACTCCTCCAGTCCTGATATATTTCTTTTCTTTATGTTGCAAACGGAAAAAAAGGCATATTTTCCTATATATAATTAATAAGATCCTAACCGCTTAGAGAGAAAAAAAAAAAAAAAAACCTTGTTACTAACAGGCAAAGTCATAACTCTGAGAATCCATATGAATGAAGTATGGATTTCCCTATGGTATGACAATCAATTATAAAGGACAAAAGTGATATCAAAAAAAAAAAAAAATAAATAAAGGACAAAAGCAAGAAATAATTGGTTGCAAGACAAGACACAGTAACTGGAACTCCTTAACCTTGCATAAAAATTGTAAGCAAGAACAGAGGTGAACATAAAACAAAAAAGACAGTGCTGAGCTACAACTATGCTAACGTGCTAAAATTAGATTTTAGACGATTTTGAATTGAATGCATCATAGACTCGTGTTACTAAAGCCAGTCACGAAGTATAAAAGCAGTAGAAGACAAGTTTCACATACTCATCCAGATTATAATCAGTTGATCAAACAAGAACAAATATACCCATCAATAAAAAAATTAACAAATTTTATTCAACAGAAGAAAAAAAAAGTCTGATTAGTAGTTGAAAAAAAAACATTTTAATGCAGAAACTTCTAATTTTGTATGCATTTGAGAATATCAAACGTTAAGAGCATCTCCAGGGCCAGCCATATTTGGCAAATGAGTCTGACAAAGAATGCTGGAATGAAAGAAGAGAATAATGCAGCAGCATCACTTATCAAACAACAAGAACACATAAATGAAGTTGGAAGTAAATTAGGAATTTGAATAAATACCAGCGAGAAGAGTGCCACGACGATTGAAGGCAATACATTTCATAACCCCATGGTCCAAATACTCCTCTATCACCTCCGGAAAATCTCCTTGCAATGGATCTTTAAACCAACACACAAGCACATTTCAGGAAAAAGCCAAACATAAACATATAAGAAGCAAATCCAAAACGAGAGAGTAATAGCTTACCTATTATGGAGGCATTCATGGTGGAGGTCCTAACTCATAGGTTCGCAAGGAGAGGAAGGGAAAACATTATTTTTGAGAAACAAATACCATCAATTGGGAAATTAGAAGAGTAATGAAGTTGAACCCTTCGGTTGGGTAAGCACCGGAATGCGATGGAGATACGGTGATTGGGAGAGAAAACGAAAAAGAGAGATTTAGGGTTTGGATCGGAGGCAGGAAAGAATAAGCAAGAGAAAAGAGGGTAACTAGAACTGTATGCAACTGAGTGGCTTGAGCTTACAAGAATATACAAAGGGAGGAAATTTTGGGATACAAAGAAGAAAAGGTAATGGAGCGAAGGAGAGGGTAGGGTGTGTGTGCAGTTGGCAATGGGATTAATGTTGTTTGGAAGGTTTTTTTTTTTTTTTTTTTTTTTTTTGGCAAGGTACACAAAAAAAAGTTCAAAAATATTTAAAATTAAATTTTTAAATAATTAATAAAACACAGATTCCAAGATTCTAAGATTCCAAAATCAAATGGTAATCGTGTAAAAAGAATTTAAATATTAATTTAGTTCATGAACTATCACATTAGTTTTTAATTTAGTTCATAAACTATCATATTAGTTAAAAACGTAAAATTTTATCATATTATTTATTGTTTTGATTTAGAAAATTGTTTTTTCGGACGTTGTGTTTTGCTGATATGTAAAAAAAAAAATTTAAGATAAAAATATATTTGGTTGTAATCAGAACTTAATTGTATAATTGTAATACTTTCTTTTGTAAATAAAACATACGAACAAACCTTTAGTTGTGAACTTTTAAACTATAGACTTCTTTTTGCAAATTGGACAAACCATATACACTTTTTTTCGTACTTTTCCCTTGTTTTTAAAATGTAAATAGAGTTTAATGGGAGTTAATTTCATTAACTCTAAACTTTAACGGGGCGTTTGGTATTCTATTGGGATGGGAATAAGTGTTGAAACACATTTGCACATGATTTTGATTTGACAAAATTATTTAAGTAAAATTAAATATATTCTAAACACACTAAGTTTAAATGCTTTGATTTATTACACTAATGTGTTTGTTCAATGTTGAGTTAAATTGTTTATAAGACATAAAGACTAAAAGGCTTAAAGCCCAATATGGAAGTCAAAGCCCAAGTCAAACAGATCAAGACCACTCGGTCCGCGTGTGCAAAACGCTGCGGTTATGTACAAAATGCAGCTCAGTGGAAGAAGGATCGAGAAGACCTTCGTTGAACAACTTCGGAACGAAGTTGCTGAGTTGTATCGACAAAGAGTACAAGACAGCAGCTGAGTAAGAACAACTTCCAGACAAAGTATTTCTACTTTGGGTAAAGTTCAGAAGATAAAGAAAGCTGTCCAGTTGACCTTACCATAAATGGAGAGACATTCTGCTGGACTGACTAAAAGCTGCTCAGCACTGACCGAAGACAGAAGATACTCGAATCTGATTGGCCAAGAGCACTGAGCAGGACTGAGTGACAACGACAGGAAGCCGTTTCCCTCCAACGGTTATTTCGAAATTCGAAATGACTGATGCCTCAGACGTCTCTATAAATAGGGCCTTTCAGTTGCTTCATAAGACAGAAAAAACTTCTATCAAGCCATTACGCTGACCAAAATTCTACTCAAAGTTCTGTGAGAAAACGCAAAGCAAATACTTACACCAAGTTCTATATCTTTTGTGTAAAAGTCTAGAGTGATTAGTCAATCATCTAAGGTGTCTTAGCAATTGTTGTTTAGGACAAATCTTTATCATTTCTAGAGATTAGAAATGAGAGGCTGAGTACTCGGTTATAGTACTCAGCGAGAGATTAGGAGTGAGTAGAGGTATAGAGGAAGGTACTCTTGTTATACTCAGCTTCTAAATTGTAAAAGGTTTGATGCTCTACCGTTAAAGAGCTCAATAGAGAATTCGAAAGCTCAAAACGTGTTCCGGGGACAGGACGTAGGCTTAGAGGCCGAACCTGGATAAATCTGCTGAGTAACATCTTTCTAACATTAAACTCCTTAATATATATATTGCTTGCTTAACCAAAAACTGACCAAGTAAAGAGGTCACGCTGAGTTGTGTACATTGAGTATCTCAGTTCAGGAATAGACTCAAGTGCTATCTCCTGACTCAAAGAAAGAAGCTGACTTAGTCACCAGTTGACTAAGCTAGTGTCTTAATTTACTCAGCGCGCTGTGTAATCCTTTTTCAAAGAAAAAGAATTCAGCCTTAACGTACTAAAATTTTAAATAGTTCCTACCCCCCCCCCCCCTTGGAATTAACTTGTTATGTTATAAGGGACCAATAAGTGGTATCAGAGCTTAAAAGCTCACTGTGAAAGGTTTAACTACCTTGAGCTGATCCCCACCATGGCTGAAAACAGCACTCGGTTTCTCCCAGGAAACCAGACAACTCAGATCTTACCTGAGGGGCTGTTCATTACTCGGCCTCCCCTATTCTTCGGGTCTAACTACACCTTTTGGAAGAATAGGATGAAAAACTTTATTCAGGCAACAAATATGAGTGCATGGCTTTCAATAGTCCAAGGCCCATTTGTTCCTGTTGAAGTTGTGGCTGGCCAAACAGTTGTCAAAGCTGAGGCCAAATGGACAGAAGATGATCTCAAGAAGCTACAAAATCACGCTTCGGCTATAAACATGCTTCACTGTGCGCTTGATGCTGCAGAATATAATAAGATATCAGGTTGTGAGTCAGCGCAAGAGATCTGGAAGAAGCTGGAGGTCACCTACGAAGGAACCAACAAAGTAAAGGAGTCCAAGGTGAACCAGCAGATGAGACTATACGAGCTGTTCGAAATGAACGATGATGAGGGAATCTCTGACATGGATGCAAGGTTTACAAACATCATCAACGAGCTCAAGAGACTTGGGAAGATCTTCACTGAGGAAGAACAAGTCAAGAAGATTCTTAGGAGTCTTCCTAAAAACTGGCAAGCAAAGAAGACTGTTATTGAGGAAGCTCAAGACTTAACCACCTACAAATATGATGAACTCATCGGCTCACTGCTGACCCATGAGATCTCAATGAAGAATTTCGAGGTGAAGGAAAAGTCTGAAGACAATAAGCAAAAATCTCTTGTCATGAAAGCTGACTCCACTGATGGGAGCTCAACAGATGATGAGGAGATGGCTATGTTCACCGGGAAGATGAAAAGGCTGTTCAGAAAGAATGACAAATATTCTAAGAAGCCTTACAGAAAGTTTGATAAGTATAAAGCTGAGTCCAGCGACAGCAAATACAAGAAGGACAACTCAAAGCCCATTACATGCTTTGAATGTCATCAAACTGGCCATATCAAGTCAAGCTGCCCCACGCTGAGGAAAGAAAGGAAGAACGGCAAAAAGGCAATGGTGGCAACATGGAGCGACAGTGATGAGTCTTCATCATCAGAAGCTGATGCCACTGAGTCAGCAAAGATCTGTTTTATGGCTGACGAACTTGTTGAGCCGTGCGTCTCTGAGCATGCTGACCCCTCCATTGCATCTGACGATGAGGAGCAATCAAATGAGGTAATATCACTACCCCAGCTCAAAAATGAAATGGTTAATGCCCTGAGTGACCTCTACACACTTGTCAAAAAGTGTAATAAGAAAGTTAGAGCACTCAGCAGGCGTTGTGACGAGGTTGAAGAGGTCAAGCTGAGTGACCTCAGATTCCTTCTTCAGGACAACTCAACGTTGCATGATAACATGAAGATCGTACATAAGTCTGTCTCTGAAGTCCAATCAGATTCTAAGAAACTGAGAAAGGACATCACAACTATCTAGAACCAACTAAAGGTTCCAAACAAAAGAAATATTCCTCTGAATACTCAGTACCGAGGTACTGGTCAACAGAGATGGAATCCTCAGCGGAATGTCCCGTGTGACTTCTGTGGGAAGAAAGGACACACCATAAAGGTGTGCTGGCACGCTCAGCACTGGGGTGCTGACCAGTCAGTGAGAAATCCTAAACGGAAAGTCAGTTGTGACTTCTGTGGAAAGAATGGCCATACTGTCCAAGTATGCCGCCATAAAATAAAATATGATGCTTTACCTGTTGAACCTAACAAGCAAGGACCCAAAAAGAATTGGGTACCTAAGAGTAACTAATTACATTGCAGGTAAGCCTGAGATGTGCTGAGAAGTCAAAGATGTGGTATATTGACAGCGCATGCTCGAGGCATATGACTAGTGATGAAACTCAGTTCATCACATTCGAGCGTAAACGAGGAGAAAGCGTAAGTTTTAGAGACAACAAAAAGGGTAAGATAGTAGGGTCAGGAACCATTGGAGGTAATTCTACTATTGAGTCAGTCTCCATAGTCAGTGGACTCAAATATAACTTACTCAGCGTAGCTCAGCTATGTGACAATGGGAGAAAAGTTATATTTGATGATACTGGATGTAAAATATTCGAGGGTAAAACTAATGAGTTAATTTTAACTGCCCCTCGCATTGATAATGTCTTCATGCTGAACTTAGAGAAAAAGTTTTCAAAAATTGTATGCTTAGTTTCAAAGGAAGAAAATTCCTCGCTATGGCACAGGAGACTTGGTCATGTAAGCATGGACCTCCTGGCCAAATTAGCAAGAAAACAATTGGTTGAGGGACTGCCAGAACTTAAATTTGAAAAAGATCAACTATGCCACGCTTGCCAAGATGGAAAACAAACCAAACAATCTTTTCAGTAAAAATATTGTCTCAACTAAGCGTCCGTTAGAGTTACTACACTTGGATCTCTTCGGTCCAGTCCAGCCGCTGAGTCTGGGTGGAAGAAGATTTTCCTTGGTCATTGTAGATGACTTTTCTCGGTACACTTGGATCATCTTGCTGAGTAGCAAGGATGAGACCTTTGAGACATTTTCAAATTTGGTTAGAAAACTTGAAAATGGTAAAGACCTAAAATTGGCTCACATCCGAAGTGATAATGGTGGAGAATTCAAAAACCAACAGTTTGTTGAATTCTGTGAAGCCAGCGGCATTGACCATAATTTTTCTGCTCCTAGGACGCCTCAACAAAATAGGGTTGTTGAAAAGAAGAACAGAACCTTGGTTGAAATAGCCAGGACAATGCTGAGTGAGCATAGGCTTCCAAAGTACTTTTGGGGAGAAGCTGTTAACACAATGTGCTATATTCTTAATAGGGCTCTTATTAGACCTATACTAAAGAAAACCCCCTACGAACTTTGGAAAGGACGAAAGCCCAACATTGGATACTTTCGAGCCTTTGGCTGTAAATGTTTTATTTTAAACACCAAAGATAGCTTAGCTAAGTTTGACTCAAAAGCTGATGAGGCTATCTTTTTAGGCTACTCAACAAACAGCAAAGCATACAGAGTTTTCAATAAACGAACTCAAGTTTTAGAAGAGTCAGTACATGTTGAGTTCGACGAAACTAACCCTGCAGGAAGATATCTGCCGCTGACCGAGGATGATCCACACTCAGTACCCACTGATCAAGATACAGCCGCTGAGTCATTCCCTCAAGGGCTGACCAAATGTAAAAGTGAACCTCAAATTGTTTTCACTGACCAGTCTACACCTGTAGAGATTGTTGAAACACAGACAGCACCAGACATCAATCTACCGAAGGAGATAAGGATACCAAGAGGACACTCAGAGAGTGCTATTCTTGATGCCGCTGAGAATACCCCGATGACAATAAACCAACTCAGGATATACCTCAGCAACGTAGCCTTCGTCTCAGTTTAGGAACCAAAGAACTTCGCTGATGCTGAGGAAGATGAATTCTGGATGAGCGCAATGCAAGAGGAACTTGGTCAATTCAGAAGAAACGATGTATGGGAGTTAGTGCCACATCCAAGGAGTCAGAAGACCATTGGAACAAGATGGGTCTTCCGCAACAAGCTGGATGAACAAGGAAATGTAGCCAGGAACAAAGCAAGGCTTGTAGCTCAGGGCTACAGTCAGCAAGAAGGTATTGACTACGATGAGACCTTTGCCTCAGTGGCAAGGCTAGAAGCTATTAGAATTTTATGCGCTTATGCAAGTTATATGAATTTTAAACTGTTTCAAATGGATGTTAAGAGTGCATTCCTTAATGGAGTTATAAACGAGGAAGTTTATGTTTGTCAACCTCCAGGGTTTGAGGATCCTAAATTCCCAAACCACGTTTATAAACTAAAAAAGGCTCTGTACGGCCTCAAGCAAGCACCACATGCTTGGTATGAGAGGCTGACCAGTTTCCTGATGACTAGAAATTATGTCAGAGGCAAAGCTGATACAACCTTATTCATTAAGAGAAAGGGTAAAGACACCCTGCTGGCTCAAATATATGTTGATGATATTATTTTCGGTGCTACTAATGAGTCAATGTGCAAGGAATTTAGGAAGCAAATGCAGACTGAGTTTGAAATGTCAATGATGGGAGAACTCAACTTCTTCCTTGGACTTCAAATTAAACAAGGGAAAAATGGCATCTTCATCAGTCAAGCTAAATATGCCAAGGAGATATTGAAGAAATATGATCTTGAAAATTGCAAGCCAATATCTACTCCTATGGGCACTGACACTGTCCTTTGTGCTGACGAGAATGATAAGTCGGTAGACATAAAATTGTATCGAGGTATGATAGGCTCTCTACTTTACTTAACAGCAAGTAGACCGGACATTCAGTTCTCAGTATGCTACTGTGCTAGATATCAATCTAACCTTAAGGAATCTCATTACATAGCTATAAAAAGAATCCTTAGATATTTGCAAAGCTCAGTGAATGCAGGTTTATGGTATCCCAACACTCATGAGTTTACACTCGTTGGATACACTGACGCTGACTATGGACGAGACAAGCTTGAACGAAAAAGCACCTCTGGAGGATGCCACTTCCTAGGAAGCTGTCTTGTATCCTGGTTCAGCAAGAAGCAGGCGTCAGTAGCCTTGTCGACCACTGAAGCTGAGTACATTGCTGCTGGACACTGTGTTGCTTAAGTCCTCTGGATTAAGCAACAGCTTGAAGACTATGGTGTTCAAACAAAGACAATTGAGGTCAGGTGTGACAACAAAAGTGCAATTGATCTATCAAAGAACCCAATTCAGCACAGCAGGATGAAGCATGTCAGCATCAGACATCACTTCATTAGAGACCATGTACTCAAAGGTGAGATCAAGCTGACCTTTGTCCCAATGGATGAGCAGCTTGCGGATATCTTCACAAAGCCACTGGCTCGTGAGCAGTTCAGCATACTGAGAGAAGCCATTGGTATCTTTAATCATCTTCAGTAAATTCCAGCTCTTAATATAGATTCATGCTGAGTGAATTACCATACTGAATGACTTATGCTATTATTTACTGAGTGAATAAATGTAAGCTGAGTGTTTAATGCTAAATGAATGAACATCACATACTGAGCAAATATGCGCACTGAGTAGTTATCTCAAATTGAGCAACCAACTACTTAAACCATCCATTTGTATAAAACTGACTACTCAGAATATAGACCTTTTAGAATTCTAAACGCTGAGTACAAGATCTGTTGCATTTAATGCTAAAACACGCGAATAGCCACCTAGGATGACGTATGCGCTGAATGTGTCATAAAAGCCAGGATCATTGTCGGTTGACAATCCCAAGGCTACACCGACACATGGATTCGATAAGATCCACATCACACCGCTATAAATAATGGGTAAATCCTCATTGTTATCTCTTTACACTTACCGAATTCTCTAGCATAAGCTCTCTCTCTCTAAAAACTCTTAAAACTTCCAAATCCCTCTCTGAAACTATGACTAAGATTTCAGTGAAAATCTCTGGTGCCGGTCACCCTAAGACCAGTTCCGATGAACCTTCCAAGCATACTACTCTACCTGAAACGACTAAGGCCACTACACCGAGCAAAGGCAAAGCTGGCCAAGCCACCTCCTCTAAAGGAAAGCCGACCAAAGTCAGAACCTATACTAAAGTCTTCGAAGACGTTAGAGAGTGGAAGATAGACTTCTCAAGATGGTTCTCTGAGGCTTTCGTAGACACCGAGCAACCATTCTGTGAATGGATATCGAAGAATGGATGGACGAAGTTGTTCTCTATCAGAGATCCAACTTACCCTGACTTAGTAAGGAAATTCTACCATAATCTACGGGTTGCTGACGATAACCAGGACTACCTAGTAACTGTGGTAAAAGAAAAAACAATTTTTGTCAACCCTACCTACCTTGCCAACTTGCTGAAATTAAAGAATGAAGGGACAAACTAAGGAGAACTGGTGATCATGAAGGAACTGGGTACGTAGCCACCTTCTGCAAGCCCCCTGGCCATTCTGGAGAAATCTCCAATTCCTCAATGGGCCAGCACCAAAAGATGGCACACTACCTGCTGACCAATTACATCTACCTTAAGATTAATTGCACCAGCTCAGCGACAAACTTCGAGCAATGCTTCATATGGCATATGCTGACCTACAAGCCCATCAATATGCCAGTTTTCTTAATTGCCGAATTCCAAAGGAGCATTGGAACTCTAAGGCTGGGCTCACTCATACCCAGAATCCTCATAGACCATCAGATTGACCTATTCGAGGAAACTGAGGCCCAAGGCTCTGAGATAACAGCTGCTGCACTGCGTGCCTTGAAGTTTGACCAACCGGTTAAGAAAGCCAAAGGTGGTGATCAGCCTGCTGAGGAAACTGTCCCAAAGAAGGGCAAAAGAACAAAGGCTCCATCTGCCCGCAAAAGGAAAGCTGTTGGGACTCCTTCGAAAGATGCTGAGTCGCCGGCCAAGAAGTTGAAGTCAGCTGCTCAAAAAGGTCAGGAGAGACCTAAGTCAGCTCAGAAGAGAAGCAGGCAAGATGAGCCTGATACAGAGGAAAGAGTGGATGCTGATGAGCAACCTCTGAAGAAGAAGAAGTCTTCAGAGCTGACCCCTATTGATGTTATCCCCACTGACTTCATTAACCCTAGTGACTCTCACTTCACAGAATGTCAGGGAACTGAAGCTGAGCATCAAGAAGATGATGTGCAACTGGATGATCACTTCATCACTCAGGTGGAAGAAGAATTAGATAACGAAGATCAGGATGATGAGGAAGTAGAAGAAGGAGAAGACAGTGGTCAGGATGACACTGAGGAGACTGACAGTGAAGAGGAAGTTGCTGACCCAACTAATACTGAGTTGGCTGCAGAAGAAGAACAAGAACAAACTGACTAGCTCAATGCTGAACAAGAGGAGACTTCTCCTCCTCACTCAGTAGAGTCTATCCCAGCTGACACTGCACCTCCTCGAAGAAGGAGACTAGTAAAGGCAAGTCAGACAACTGTCATTGATCTTCCTGTCCTGAAGCCGACCAAAGACCCTTCTACACTTAAGCTAAAGTTTTTCAGTAGACAAACTTCTTCTTCTCGACCAGTTTCTCTTGAAAAGCAAGCCTCTGTTTCTTCACAACAGGAACGAGCCGAATTGAATGCTTCTGCCAACCCTTCAAGCCAAACCGAGCAAGTTCTCGCCAATACTGATGCTCCAAGCACTGTGCTGACTAAGGAAATTCCTGCCCCTGTCAGCACTGAACCCATTCAGCCTACCTCTACATCAACAATCATTTCTGCCGATCAATCATCTCTACAAGAGAACCAAATGCAGATTGACAACCCCCTTCCAGTCACTGACCATGTCATCCCTAAGAAAAATCCTACTCCACCATCCACTGGTCACACTGAGGAAACTCGGCAACCTGATGAAGGATCACTCAGCTATCTTCATGCCACCGAGTTTGGTAGTCAACTCATCAACTTGGTGCAGTCATTAATCAAGGATCTTCATCAAAATGATGAACCTACTGTTGGGTCTACCAACAATGAGTCAACTCAGTTGTCCCAAGTCACTCAGCTTCTAAATGAAGTTAAAGGACTGAAGGATCTGCTAAGTGTTATGATCTCTATTCAAACACAACAGCCCAAGCAGGACTCAATAACGAAGCTAGCTGAGATCCAACTGACAATGGCTTAACATCTCAACACTCTTCAAAAGCAATACCAGACCTTGTCAACTTCGAACACCCAATATGCCACTTCTGCTGAAGTTAAGATACTATTTGCCCAGCTTCACACTGAGCAAAACAAGACCAATGATCAGCTGGCTTCTTACTCTCAATGCTCGGTGGAGCAAATTAGCGAAGCTGTTCGTCTGCTGAACTTGAATAAGCAATAGATGGATACTGACCAGTTAAAGCAGAATGAAATACTGGTCACTACCCAAAAGACTTTCACCCATGTGCGTTATAATAATATCCAGCGTCAATATTACGACTCAACCTTGCTGAAAATATTTCATCAAGTTTTTGCTGCACTGTCTGATAGAATTACCTGGGTGGGTAAATCTCAAGCCTACATACTGAGCATGCTCAGCGCTTCTGAACTCGGTATACCTAAAGATGTCTTGGATGAAGGCGTTGTTGTTTTCGACGGCATCAAATAAAGTGTCGACAAGCTTAAGGAGCTGTCTGCGGTACTGACCAACGCGACCTTAACCGACTCCTTTAGAATTCCTCCTCCTCCCGATGCTAACAAAACGGGGGAGAAAGAACAAGCTAGAACTCAAGCTAGAACTCAGTAGGAGGCTGCTAGAAGTAGTCAGTCTAAGCATTAAAATAAGAAATAGAAATAGGCTAACTCAATATTGTTCTATACTTGTAGTTTCTATGTTTCTTTCTGTTGTATATGCTCACCACTTTGCTTTATTACAATACTTGCATCTTTTATCCAACCTTGAGTTATTTTATATAATGTTGAGTATTATGTCATTATGTATCTTCTAATACATCAACTGTGTTTACTGTTTATAATACTTGTTGATGATATGCTGATAAAATGTTTGACATTATCGTGTATGCTTATTAAACACTGTCTCATAAGACCCATTGAACAATAAAATACTCAGCGCTCTCTGAATGATAAATCTTCCACTTAACACTGAGTAAAATAGAATATATTCCATGAGCTGACCTATATCTGAAAACTGACCTTAGACTTACTCGACTAAACCTTAAAATGTTTAAGTAAAACCAAGTCAGTAGCTCAACACTTGCGGGGGAGTTTGATAAGTAATATTAGGTCAACTATCATGGGGGAGCTCAACACTGAGTTCCTCGCTGAGTAGTTTTGCCAACATTAAAATGGGGGAGTTTGTTGAAACACTTTTCCACATGATTTTGATTTGAAAAAATTATTTAAGTAAAATTAAATATATTCTAAACACACTAAGTTTAAATGCTTTGATTTATTATACTAATGTGTTTGTTCAATATTGAGTTAAATTGTTTATAAGACATAAAGACTAAAAGGCTTAAAGCCCAATACGAAAGTCAAAGCCCAAGTCAAACAGATCAAGACCACTCGGCCCGCGTGTGCAAAACGCTGCCGTTATGTACAAAACGCAGCTCAGCGGAAGAAGGATCGAGAAGACCTTCGTTGAACAACTTCGGAACGAAGTTGCTGAGTTGTATCGACAAAGAGTACAAGACAGCAGCTGAGCAAGAACAACTTCCAGACAAAGTATTTCTACTTTGGGTAAAGTTCAGAAGACAAAGAAAGTTGTCCAGTTGACCTTACTATAAATGGAGAGACATTCTGCTGGACTGACTAAAAGCTGCTCAGCACTGACCGAAGACAGAAGATACTCGAATCTGATTGGCCAAGAGCACTGAGTAGGACTGAGTGACAACGACAGGAAGCCGTTTCCCTCCAACGGTTATTTTGAAATTCGAAATGACTGATGCCTCAGACGTCTCTATAAATAGGGCATTTCAGTTGCTTCATAAGACAGAAAAAACTTCTATCAAGCCATTACGCTGACCAAAATTCTACTCAAAGTTCTGTGAGAAAACGCAAAGCAAATACTTACACCAAGTTCTATATCTTTTGTGTAAAAGTCTAGAGTGATTAGTCAATCATCTAAGGTGTCTTAGCAATTGTTGTTTAGGACAAATCTTTATCATTTCTAGAGATTAGAAATGAGAGGCTGAGTACTCGGTTATAGTACTCAGCGAGAGATTAGGAGTGAGTAGAGGTATAGAGGAAGGTACTCTTGTTATACTCAGCTTCTAAGTTGTAAAAGGTTTGATGCTCTACCGTTAAAGAGCTCAGTAGAGAATTCGAAAGCTCGGAACGTGTTTCGGGGACAGGACGTAGGCTTAGAGGCCGAACCTGGATAAATCTGCTGAGTAACATCTTTTTAACCTTAAACTCCTTAATATATATATTGCTTGCTTAACCAAAAACTGACCAAGTAAAGAGGTCACGTTGAGTTGTGTACATTGAGTATATGAGTTCAGGAATAGACTCAAGTGTTATCTCCTGACTCAAAGAAAGAAGCTGATTTAGTCACCAGTTGACTAAGCTAGTGTCTTAATTTACTCAGCGCACTGTGTAATCCTTTTTCAAAGAAAAAGAATTCAGCCTTAACGTACTCAAATTTTAAATAGTTCCTATCCCCCCCCCCTTGGAACTAACTTGTTACGTTATAAGGGACCAACAATAAGGATAAAGGTTGGGATATGGACAAGGATAAATAGTTGGGATAAGGATAAAAATATAATTCGAGAATTATTATTCAATGTTTGGTACGTGGGATATGGATAGGGATAAAATAATACATTTTACTATTTTAACCTTATTTAAACTACATAACATTAATTTGAGGGATAAGATGGACTTTTCCATCATATTAAAATCGCAGGAGCTTAACCCGCCTCCTTATACCACCCTCCTCCTGGGTATAGGATTTGACTTATCCCTTGTATGTCTCACTCTTCTATCTCACAAACAAACGCGGGATAACTTATCTCGTGTTTTTTTTATCCCTATCCCACCTCTTATATCCCTCCTAACAAACACCCCGTAACTTTCAAATTGTATATTAATGAAAGTAAGAATTTTTTTAGGAAAAATTATAAAATTGAGTTAAATGGAAGATCCATTTATATATTTAGACCAATTACTCAAGTCATTACGTATTTAGACTATATATTTGTAAGTTTCCTAAAATGACCAAAACCTTTCATCTCCCCTCTTCTTTTCTATCGATTTCAACCTTCCATCTTCCCCCTTCATGTTGGTTCATCTTCCCCCTTCTTTTATATTTTGCGAATCAACTCTATTTTCTTCATCATCTTGTCTCTTCTTCCTCTCTATATTTTTGTGAAGGATGGTTCTTCATCTTCATATTTCATGTTCGTCTCTTGGTTTCTTTCTTCTTGTGCGAATCGAAAGCTTTATTATTTGACGTTCTTCTACTTTTATATATGTTTATTGTCGATTTGAATGACAAAAGGCGGAAATAAGATAAGTATCTACCGTTTCATCTTCATCTTTTTTCAGAAATTACTTCGCAAAATAAGTTCACTTCACATTTTACGAAGTTTGCGAACAAAAATCGTCATTTTTTACCACTCAGATGATGATACATCAACTTCTGTGATAACATGTCATCATTAAAATGGTCCAAGACTAGTTTAGTCTCGGACTATTCTAAAATTTCCTATGTAAATAAATAGGCAAGAAGAAACTATTAATTAATGGAAAAGAATTATATGAATTTAGTTGTGAAATTTTTGGCCAGAGCATAAATACACAATTTAAAAAATTTTCTCTTATACCATCTGATTGTGTGTCGCAATTTTTTTATTGTATAATATGATTTTTTTATATACGTGTATGTTATATATATAATTTCAAATTAAAACAAATCCAAACCTGAACCCACTAACCCTGAAAAACACGGGTACCTGATTTATATCGATAATTCAAAGCAAAATAAATAGCAAACACGTAATATCACAACAATACCGATACGTTGGGCGGGGTAGGGTGAGATTATGTCTCTTCCCTATACATAACCAGAAAAATGAACCTAAATCTCTCCAAATACCATCCCTATCAGAACCAAATTATACAAAATCAATTCAAACATATAGGGTAACCAATCACGCTCGCATACACATTTCCAAATGATGATTGGTGGCGACTCGAAACCTTAAAAAAAGAAAGGTGGATCGAACCGGTCACATATCTCGACCTAAAAACCGAAAACCAGGATGCGACAGAATCTATACACCCCTATCTTTGTCACTAATCACAACATATAGTTAAAACCATTTATAAACCTAACAAGTTAAAATTTTCTTTAAAAAGTCCAATTTTATGCGCTAGCTAGTGGAATCACATAATCCATAAATCCGCACTAATTCCAAAATAATATTAATCTATTAATATATTAAAAGGTGGATACTATAGTTGCTGATGTGGCGTGATTTTAGAGATTTAGTTGACATGGCTGTTTTATAGAGCATTGTTAATTGTTAATTTTTGGGTAGATTTCTATTTTATAAATTTAAAATTATATTTATTAATTTTGTAAGTATTAATTTTGGGTAGATTTCGTGGCGCTCAAGCTTGATCTGGAAAAAGCTTATGACCGTTTAAATTGGGGCTTTCTTTTGGATAGCTTAAGTAGAGCTGGCATTCCTGAGAACTGGAGGAGATTGATTGAAGGTTGCGTGTCTTCTCCTAGTTTCCAGGTTCTGATAAATGGAGATATGTCTGATGAGTTTTCCCATTCTAGGGGTATCCGTCAAGGCGATCCTATGAGCCCTTTTCTTTTTGTGATAGCTATGGAAAGGCTGGCTCACCTAATTCAAGAAGCTGTGAGTAAGGGGAGTCTCCATCCTGTATCCATTAACAGATTTTGCCCTCCTATTTCCCACTTGTTCTTCGCTGACGATGTGATGATCTTTGTGGAAGGGAATGAGGGGCAAATTGGTGTGGTTATGAATATCCTTGATTGCTTTTGCGCTGCTTCTGGCCAGAAGATCAATATCCACAAGTCTCGGATGCTTTGCTCTAAGAACATGGATAGAAGCCTTTGTAAAAAGCTTAGCGATCTCTCGGGTATCCCTCTTACCCACTCCTTGGGGAAGTATCTTGGGATTCCCCTTCATAGCGACAGAGTCTCCAAAGCCTTTTTTAAAGAGACTCTGGATAAATCTAATGGGTTGTGTGCGAGTTGGAAGGCCAATTCTCTCTCCTTGGCTGGTCGCCTTACCTTAATTCAGTCTGTCAACTGCGCGGCCCCTAACCATATCATGCAAGCCTGTAAGTTGCCTGAGCCAGTTCTCAATGAGCTTGATAAAATCAACCGGAGGTTCCTTTGGGGAGAGGCTGGAGAGGGTAGGAAGATTCACCTTGTCCCTTGGAAGGAGGTCTGCCAGCCTAAAAGCAGGGGGGGCTTGACATTAGACAAGCTAAAGACAACAATAAAGTCTTACTGATGAAGCTCCTCTGGAGAATGTGGCAGAACCCCTCTTCTCTTTGGGTTCGTTTACTTTGTGGCAAGTATCGAAAGGACAAAATCTTTGTGGGGCCTTAAAGAGAGAATTGGCAATTGTTCTTTCCTCTGGAAAGGGCTCAGTGTTGTGTTTGTCGAATTCTGCACAGGGGTTGGCCTGGAGGTGGGTAATGGTAAGTCCATAAGTTTCTGGTATGACACCTAGATCGGAGATGAACCTCTTATTGAGGTTTTTTGCTCTCCCCCGCCTAGCAATATCCGCAACTGGAGGATTGCTGATGTGGTGGACTCTGAGGGGGACTGGATTTGGTCTTTGTTTGATTCCTTCTTGAGCATTGAGACTCTCCTCAGAATCAGGGGAATTAAGATTAGTAACCTTGAGGAGGACAAGGATAGGCATTGCTGGGCCCTAACGAACAATGGAGCTTACTCTTGTAAGTCTGCATTTGAAGCCTTTACTCTTGACAGATCCGATCCTCTTTCGGATATTTGGAAGTCCATTTGGGCTCTAAAAATCCCTTATCGAATGAGGAGCGTCCTTTGGCTTGGAGTCAAGGACAGATTGCTGACTAATGCAGATAGGCATAGACGATACTTGGCGGAGTCTGATGCTTGCAGTAGATGCAGAGGCCATGTTGAATCTTTGTGCCACGCCCTTAGAGACTGCCCTAAGAGTAAGGAGGTTTGGCAGAAAGTTCTTCCGCGCCATATTCTCCCCTCCTTCTTTGCCCATTCGGAGAATGACTGGTTCTCTAATGGGGTTAAAGGTAAGTTACTGGCTAGCATCGAGCAGGGAGACATTTTATTTGCTATTATCTGCCATCACCTGTGGAAATGGAGGAATGAGGAGATCTTTGGTGAGAAGACTGTTTTTACTCAGAACTTACCCGAGTTCTTCTCTAAAAAGCTCCTTACCATCTCAGGGAGCTTCAAAGGGGATTCCCCTGCCATTTCTACCCAGATTAAAGAGGTTCACCTTGTTGGTTGGAGTAGGCCGAAGAATGGGTTGGTAAAGTTGAACACGGATGGCTCCTGCCTCAACAATGGAAGAATCACGGCTGGAGGCGTGCTCAGAGACGCGGGAGGTGCCTGGTTGTCTGGGTTCACCCATAACCTGTGCTTGGGCTCTTCCTTTTCAGCGGAGCTTTGGGGCATTCTTTCTGGAGTCAAGCTTGCCAGAAATCTGGGTATTAAGAGACTTGCGGTGGAGTCTGACAATAAGGAGGCTATTAGTATGATCTCTAATAATCATGCTATTAGTCTTAGTAGCCAGAACCTCATCAAAGCTATTAGAAGGCTGGGCTCCTCCTTTGAGTCCTTAAAGTTCTGCCACATCTACAGAGAACAAAATCGAATAGCGGATCGCTTGGCGGTGGCTGGTCACGAGGGGATGTTAGGTGTTACCACCCTTTCTCATCCTCCTATCTATCTTTCTTCTCTCATTTTAGAGGACTGTATTGGGGTTAGCTTCCCTAGGCTGATCCCTGGCTAGTTTTTGTTTCATTGTTGTTTTCTTTTCCTGTTTCTACCAAAAAAAAAAAAAACAACAACCCTCACACTTCCACGCTAGAAACTGCTACCATTCACACGATGTAACAGTTCCTCTTCCATCTTCTCATTTACATTCCATTTTCCCTGTTCCACTGCATCCCTCCTTCCAACTTCTTCTTCTTCTCTCTCTCAAATGAGACTTCGTCTCCCATGGCCGAACTCTTCACATCCCGGCGTTTAGCTTCCTTCCACCTGCAGCGGCTTCGAATCCTTACTGTGGATGACAGAACTGGCGGTGGATCTCCACCCTCTTCCATGGATTATGGTGTTCATAAGAAGCTCACCTTCTTCATTTGTTATTCCCATTCAGAACTGATGTTGTAACAGACTTATTAACATCGATTCTACTTGACTTATTAACATCAATTTATGGACTTATTCTACTTTGCTCTACTTATAAAGTTTTCAAATTGCTTCTTACCATAATTCAAGTGTCTCTTTGAATTCCATTTTATAGTCTGCTTCTTATAATATAGGATTTTGATTTTAACTTTCCTATTTTTTAGTCTGCTTCTTATAATATAGGATTTTGATTTTAACTTTCCTATTTTTTAGAAAGATTTTGGTGTCTACGGTTCTGCATGTCTGGCTACTTCAGTATCAACAGGGTTTGTTAAAGCAGCAAAGGGAAAAACTGACAATTGAGAACTTTTTTTACTTTAATTTCTCATTTAATTTCATCAATTTGTTTATGCTTTCTGCTTTTCTCCATGAGGTTTATGATTATTGATGCAATTTGGCATCAATTCTTGGTATTATGATTCCTTTTCATGATTAATTCAGTATCAAAATTTAGTTTTTTAGTTCTTCTAGAGTGGCATCATTGAAAGAGCATATTGCAGATTCTGCAGGTATGTGATACTGTATTTTTTTTAAAGGTATGTGATACTGTATTGTATTTGAGTTTTTGTAACCTTAATGTAGTTGTATTTTTTCATGTGTGAATTCTCACTAAACATGGGGTGATTTGGTGATTAGTCTTATAGTTATTTGGTTTTTCATATGATGTTTCTATGAAATGTGAATGCTAATTTTGAAGGCGCAAGTTCATGGAGAAAAGAGAGTTCTATGTATGGTGAAGATGGAGCCAGGCCTAATGCAGAGAAATGACATACTAAAAAACAACAATTAAAACTCTCTATTAGAACTATCTACTAATTAACCCAAAACCACCACGATAAAAAGCAATCACATGTTCTATATTGGTGGATAGTGTATAGGTTTGAATTGCCCTTTTTGCTGTTAAGTTATTTTTGTTTATTTTAAGTGTGTTTTGCTTGCATTTTTTGTCTGTGCTATGCTATATATCACCTGAGGAATATGTCCAAATGAATGTTCTTCATTGGCTACTCAATTGATCAAAAGGGGTTGGGATGTAGTAGATATTCCCATCTTTATAAGGTAAAGAAAATGCATAATGTGTGCAGATGCAACTTTCACTGCGAGTGACTTTCTTACTTGTGGCATTGATATGATGAGGAAACTATGCCTTTTCTAAGAGGTTTCTACACCATTGACTGTAAAGGCATTAATTACATTTTATTTTATGGCATGTTTCTTGATTAACTTCATCTTTACCCCTTTTAATTTGCTTTTGAGTTTTTACATCACGCATTTGATATTATTTGTGTTTCTCTTTCTCCATTGTTCAATTGTCACTCATGTCTCTTTAAAAATGCTCTTTTACAATGTCATTGTGTATCGTTTGCTAATTTTGATTTATTCATATTTCAATGTTTTTCTTTTAACTAAAACACATTTCTGCATCTCTCTAATTAATTGTTGAATTAACACCCAAAACCCTTCATCTTCTATTGTTTTAAAGTTCAATGTACACCCTCACTTAGTATTCTTGAGATCATGTCCTCAAAGACTTTACGAGGATTCTTTGTGATTTGTTATTTATTTGTGTAGATACCCATTTTTGTCCGGACCAATTTTTAAGTTTTTAATAAATTTCACTCAAAATTTGAACAATTCATGAATTATCCAGAATATATGGTATTATCTCGAAAATAATTTATTTGGAAAAAATTATGCTATTAAGGCTAATTTGTCATATTTCAGTATAAATCGGTAAAAATATCGAATTATATTCAAAATGCGACTTAATAGAATTAAGGTATAATTTTGACCTATTATGAATTTTATTCGAGATATGTTCCTCGTATTTTGAATAAAATTGAATCTGTTTGAATTCGAGTTATAATTTATTAATTAAAGTTCGAGTGTCAATCAATCAAATTAACATTCCAATGCGTATTTATTTGTCGTAAACTATATTTAGAAACGTCTATAGTCTAAATTGCAAATTATGATATAACATCGTATATCAAAGTTAAAGTTAATCTTGACTTTGATTACGATTTATATTATATTTAAACGTTTAGAATATAATTGATTTCTAAATAAAGAATTATGACAAATGGATCCAAAAATTCAAAAGTTAATGAATTAACGACAATTGAACGTTTCCTTAAAATGTTAGTCGTCGTCATAGTCCAAAATGTCTCTTTATTAAATAGATCGGTGATTGATTGTCATAATCTCCTTTTTTAGATTAGTCGGGCTCAAATTATTTTGTTGTAAAATTTCACGGTCACAGGTTGTTATAACTCGGATTATGCTTGTTAGTTATTCAACTCGTCACGTGTTGATTAGGCTAATTGCATTAAATAAAAATGGAGGTAATAGTATATTAAAAAAAAACAATAGAGCTTTTATTAATAAAAGTAATAATATACAAGTACAATTAAATTTTGGTACAAATGTTTAATTTCTAATTACATCGTTTGCAGGAAACAAAAAAAAAATAAAGATAAAGCGGGATAAATGTAGCGGACCCGGAGGCCCGCCTTATAATGTCGGGGTTTCTGTACCCCACTTTTGAATACTGAGGCAACTTGGCGCCCCCGAAAGGCAGAGTCAAAGCCCACATTCGATCCAGGAGCGCCTATTCGCTTTTAGGATGTCTTCCCCCGAGGCAACCAAAATTCATCCGAGGCAACCGAATATCCGAGGCAACCAAAATTCATCCGAGGCAACCAAAAAATTCATCCGAGGCAACCGAATATCCGAGGCAACCAAAATTCATCCGAGGCAACTAAATTCACACGGGACAGTCGAGAATCGTCAGATTTAACCCGGGGCTACCAAATTAAACCGCGGTAAATCAAACAAAAATTAAACCGGAGCGGCAATAGTCAAAAAGGGACCCGGAGTTCAAATAGGCGATTCAATTCGGAACTAATGCCGTCAATTCCCAACAAGCTTACCGACTCGGATTAAATACAGCGTCAGTCTGCAAAAAATTAGAATTACAGGGACCAAATGGCATTTTTGCCAAAAAGCTCAATAATTCAGCCGAACTATCAGAGGCTTCTGGACAGTGAACAGATGCAAGGGGCATGGGCAAATAGATGTAGGGGCACAGTAGGAAACAGAAAAAATGATGGAACTCAATAATTCACAGCAAATTCTTAGTATAAATAGGAAAGATCCATCACTGTAAAGGGGGGAGCAAAGATTGAAATTCTGATCACTGTAATAGGAAAGCTGCAATGTAACAGCAAACAAGTGAAGGATAGCACACTTTTGTAACAGCAAGAACAAGTTCTCCACCAATATTGTAACAGCAAACAATCAATCAAAAGAGGGTAACACACTTTCAAATTCATTCATATATACATATATATTACCATTGTATCACGTTTCTAGTCTTTCAATCTCATTTCATCATATAAATCAACCAAATAAAAACTGTAATTCACATTCACTCCCGAGCACACCTAACGAAGACCGAAACACCCTCTGGAGCCAATAACGGCTCTGGTTGCGGTTCTGAAACCCGTCTCAAGGGTCTTAGAGAACCCGAACATATAGCGAAATCCAAAGTTAGGCAAGCAAAATACAGGTTAGAAACAGGGTATATACTGTAAACACCCATTTGGTTATCCATTGCAAAACCAAAAAGAACACAACAAAGCCATCCTATAGACAGTCTAAATCAAACAATTCCAGCCGAAGCCCAAAGAAACTCATCGAGCATTCACCAAACACAAAAGACATAGAATAATCCGCATACCTCAAAGAGTTCATAGAACTCGCAGCAAACCCGAACGAAATCCGGGTCGAGAACGAGAGAGAGAGAATACCAACATAGTAATTTAACCTTGCATGTAGGATTCCCGTAACCCGAGTTACCTCCTTAGGGGTTAAGACACATCACCAGAGGCGAGGGACGGCAACCGTCTCCGAATCGCCCGAAAACGGACCCAACGGTCCAAACCATGTCAAAATACAGAGAGATAGCCGAAAACTCCAATAGGAGGACCAAGAGAACCTAAACGGTAGGAGAAGTGGCCGGAAATCGCAAAGTCGGGGGGGAGAGATGAGTGATCGGAATATGAGAGTGGGTAGAGAGAAGAAGAATCACGAAAATGAGAGAAGTGGGAAGAGTTGGGAAATAGATTAGTAATTTGGGGGTTTAGGGATTAGAAGTAGATTAATTAGTAATTGATTTGTTTTTTTTTTTCTTGTTTTTGATGGGCCGAAATCGTAAATGGAAGCCCATTATGATTTATTAGATAAGATCTAATTATATTATATTAAGCTTGGTTTAATCACACTAGTTTAGTCTAATTGCACGGTTTCGTGTATCGGTGACCCATGATAATTAACCGTATAGTTCAAATACCATTCTCTTATTGACGTCGTAAATAAGTTGGGCTAAAAAAAATAATAATATAGATAATTAAGATTATTTCCTCCTAGGATAAGATACGGGTTAATTCGGGACGAGATTAGTTTATTAAGCGCTTATAAATTATATACTTAGCTCGTTTTTATCGTTGTTGATGAGTAATCAAGTTTTTGGAGCCATCTTAGCCTAATGAAAATCACTTATTCACCCGTTTTGTTTCCTTACAAATTAATTACATCCCCATGTCCATGGTGCCCGAAAAATAATGAGTCAAATTTCGAGATGTTATCTCGAATCAATACAATTAGGCAAACTAATTCGGATCGATGTGAAAACGTCATCCGAATTCATGACTAAATTAATTCGGATCGATGTGAAAACGTCGTTCGAATTCATAACCAAATTAATTCGGATTGATGTGAAAACGTCACTCGAATTCATAACTAAATTAATTCGAATCGATGTGAAACGCGCGGAAAAATTCTTCGATGAAGACAAAACTTTGCATCGGCTTCCACTCGCTGAACGTGAATATATATATACACGCCATGTCCATGGTGCTCGAAAAATAATGAGTCAAATTTCGAGATGTTATCTCGAATCAATACAATTAGGCAAACTAATTCGGATCAATGTGAAAACGTCATCCGAATTCATGACTAAATTAATTCGGATCGATGTGAAAACGTCGTTCGAATTCATAACCAAATTAATTCGGATTGATGTGAAAACGTCACTCGAATTCATAACTAAATTAATTCGAATCGATGTGAAAACGTCATCCGAATCAATAACCAAATTAGTTCGGATCGATGTGAAAACGTTGTTCGAATTCATAATCAAATTAATTCGGATTGATGTGAAAATGTCACTCTAATTCAATAACCAAACTAATTCTGATAGATGTGAAAACGTCATTAGAATTCATTACTAAACCTAATAAGACACGCGCGAGTACCTAGTTTATATCGACAATTCAAAGCAAAACAAATAGCGAGCACGTAATATCACAATAGTACCGATACGTCGGGCGGGGTAGGGTGAGATCACATCTCTTCCCTAAACGTAACCGGAAAAACGAGCCCTTGAATCTCTCTGAAGACCATCCTTGTCGAAACCAAACCATACAGAGTCAATCCAAACAGATAGGGCGACCAATCACGCCCGCATACACGTATTTCCAAGTGATGATTGGTGGCGACTCGAAACCTTAAAACACGAGAAAGGCGGATCGAGCCGGCCACGCACCCCGACCTGCGAGAAAACCGAAAGCCAGGGTGCAACATATTTGCATTGTTTTTTTGGATGAAGAGTTTGGGGTTGTCTATTACAGATTTCAAACCTGATCATATCTCGAAAGTCATTAGATGTGTGATTTTACAAGGTAATATTGTGATATGATTACCTCTAAGTTTTGTGTTTCTCTCAATTGTGAAGTACAGAAATAGTAAATGGTCTATATGGTGATTTTATAGCAGCTTCAAAGGTGTTCAAATATTTTTAGATTTTCTATGAAATTGTTATATCCATAATTATCTTCTATTTGACCAGAGTTATATTGGACTATTTTATGTATTAGACTTATTCGAGTTATTCTGGTTCAAATTAACTTCGAGTTCTTGGCATCAGTTAATTTTTCTTTATTATTTTAACTTTATTATTTGTATTTATTTATAGTCTGAGATTTAAAAAGTTAATTTGATTAGTACGACAAGTTTAGGTTTTATGTTACCTTTAGTATTTTCAGTCATTGTTTTTTACATGTAAGATTGAATTTTCACTAATTTTAATTGTTTGCATTGATTTGATTTCCTATAAACTTATTAAGGATTTATTCATGCCCTTATATTAGTAAAAATGCAACAGGTTTTAGCGGAGGGGGACTCAATTACAGCTCTGTCTTCAACTATATTGTCTTAATGATTTAGTCATGCTCTTATATTTATAATTCAGCTCCATCTTCAACTATTAATGAGATTTTAGCGTTATTTTATCACACTGTTCTATCTCAATCTATATTATATAGTTTGTTGGATCTTTTTGTTAAGAACTTTAGCATTTTCATGATCGAACAACAACTGCTTATGACAGCTCCCACATTTGTTGTTCATCTTATTTAGACTTTGACACTTACAACTTTGATATAGTTTTAAATTATTCTTAAATCACACCGAAAATACATTAACATTTTTCAATAAAATACATCTACATTTTTCATGAGCGTCAAATGTTGAGTTGTTTAAAAAAAATTCATGAGAATATTATAAGGAATCTCGTGCATTGCACGGGGTTCATACTAGTAATGATAATAAGCAAAGCATGTGATTGTTAAGCCCATCAATTATGTTCTAATTAGTTACATTAATTATGGAATTTTAGTTGAAGTCCTTTCAAATAAATATAGTGGATTGCTATTTACCGTTTTCAATTTACTTGTCACCGTCCACTCTTGGACATTTTTACCCTTTTCATTTTTTAAACTCAAAAACTGTATTTCTCTCAAATTTCTTTGAAATTCAAAAAACCAGAAAAACATTCATGAGACTTAAACACGGTAAAGAAAAAAGACTAATGATTTCTCGGATAAGTATTTTTATTTGAAAATCGAATCGAAAACACGAGTTTCATCTCCGGTTTCGGAGAAAAAATTCATTCAAAATGTGCTAAACGGGTGATTCACACCATAGATAGTTCATCCGTTTCTACCTAGGTGGAATGGTGTGAATCTCCCGTTTAGCACATTTTAGATGAATTTTTTTTATATATTGATTAAATCGGTTAGTTTTTTTAGACGAATTTCAATTAGTGTACATAGGAACTATAGTTATTTGATTTCCTCGACGTTCTCATGTCCATTTTTCATAAATCCAATTTTGATCTCGGAAGAGAGAGGATATTAAGTTTTTAAATGAAAAAATGAAAAGGGCGAAAATGTCCAACATGGGACGGTGATAAATAATTTAGGGACGATGAATAGCAAAACCCTAAATATAACTATTTTTTCAAGTCGCAGCTTATATTATATAAGTATATTCAACTTTTGATGGGCATGTTTATAGACATAGAGGGATATAAGCTAAAAGAATACATATAAGTTAAAAGCATACCGTTTCTATTGGAAATCTTCATGTGTTTTGTATTTCCTTTCCAAAATTTAGAATACTTCAATAATTTCAAAATTGTTAATGAACTCATTACACATATTCCCGAGATCGCCAAATTCAAAAGATATTCATACAAATGTCTCTACTTTTGGTTTTGGCTGTGACTCTCCCTTTGACTTTTTTCTATTTTGGTTTGGGATGATGAAGAAGACGTTTGAGAGTCTTAAGAAAAATGTGAATTGAAATAAGGATATTCTTATACAAAGTGGATGAAAGTATCTAATTTGATAAGATGAAAGGTAAATGTGTCAAATATGTTAATGAACCATTTCAAATGGGCTAGATTAGTAATTAGTCCTGAGAGATAATGTGGTAATGTGATTTATAAAGATAATTTTAATAAATATAAATATTATATATTTATTTATTATGTCATCCTATATCATCAATATGATTCATTTGGTTAACTCAATGTTTTAAAAACCGGACCGGACATCGAACCGGTGTGTTAAAGGGTTAAGGAGTCAATGGGTTCAACCGGTTGACTCGGACTGGTTGAACCGGATGACGTCATAAATAATAATATATATTTATCTATAAATAAATAAGTATAATTTTTTTTTTGTTAGTGATAATGTTTATTATGTTTAGTTTATGTTAAAAAAAATGTGTTAGTTATTATTAGTATGGTTTTGTTTTTTTATGTTTGTTTCACTATTAATTAATTATTAATCTGTAAAACAAAATCCACTTTATTTTTTTTTTACCAGGAAGTGAAAATTGGGGTTCTTGGTATCCTATTTTATTATAAATATTTATAGCTTATGAGTTAATATATTCAATGTGGGAGGGAGGGAAGGATGCTAATATAAATATATATTAAATGAATAAAGAAGATGAGAAGAGAAGGAAGTGGTAGTGAAGAGAAGGAAGTGGTAGTGAAGAGAAAGTAGTGATAGTGAAATAAGCAATCCCACGTCAGATGAAAAGAAGGACTACAACATTAGCTCTCCCTATAAAAAGGTCTTTGGAATAGAGACACAGCCTGTAGGAGTCAGTGAATATTAAATGGATTAAAGTAAGTTTCTTACTTTTTTTTTTTAATCCTTTTCACAGAAACCGGAGTGAAACCGGTTTACCGGGTTGATCCCGGTTCACCGGTTTTCTCCGGTTCCAAAGGGGTCAACAGTATTGACCCCTAAGTAGTGTAACCGGACCGAAGTTTGGCCGGTTCCCGGTCGAACCGGTTCGACCGGCCGGTCCGGTCCGGTTTTTAAAACCGTGGTTAAACTAAGTCTTTGGAAGTTTGGAGGTTAACGGAGGTGAGAGTTAAAGAATGTAATGGAAATGGAAAGGAAGCGATGGAAATAAAAGTTAAAAATTAACCTTATTTGGAAGTTTATAGAATATAAAGTGGACTGCTATATACCGCAAAGGTTATACTTTCCACCGCACCTTTTTGACAATTTTGCCCTCCTCATAATTTCAAATAAAAAACTCAAAACTCTCAAATCCTCTCTAGCCTTTTGGATTTTCAAAAAACCCGACCTAAAACGACATGCCGCCAAAGGAAGGAAAGGATAAAGAAGGACAAAGACTAAGACGAACGTAACCATTGGAGTACTGAAGACCCGGCTTCATGAATGCTCCAGTAAGGTTTTTTTTTTAAAAAATTATCCAAAATCACGGGTTCCGCCTCTGATTCGGAGGCGGAACCCGTATGGCTTTTGCCTAAACGGAAGTCAGATGTCATTCCACCGTAAGGTGGAACGGACGAACTGTCCGTTCCACCTTACGGTGGAACAGCATCGGCTGTGCGTTCCACCGTACGGTGGAACGCACGGCGCCCAGGTCGGCCTTGTGGCCGACCCGAGCGCCGCAACCGTTCGGCCCAGCGGCTGAACGATTGCGACGCTCTGTTTAGGCAAAAATTGGCCCCGAAATTTATTTTTTTCAAAATAAATCATTCGGTCCGGCCATTGGCAAGTCCAAATTATTAAAAAAAACCGAAAAAATGAGAAATTGAGTATATTTAAAAAAATGCGTTATTTGCTTATATATGTAAGATGTTTTTGGTTTTACAGGCTGATATTATTGAGGCCCGTTCTGGACAGAGACATACAAGGTCACGTGTTGTGACTGCCTCTGCCCGGAGGCAACGGACAGAGCAGATATTGATGGGGGATGCCCAGAGGGCACAACCTGAGGAGATGGCGAATGCTGTGGAGATGGACGAAGATGACTCTATGCCTCCTCAGAGTTCATCCTCTGTGCGAGTACCTACTAAGATCATACCGAGGGGTCGTGACGGAGGTTTTGCTTCTACAGCAGGGTCGTCTTCGGGTGAGAAATTTAAATTTAATTATTATTATATGATTTATTCGTTATTATTATAAAATATACGAATATTCTGAAATGAGTTTACTATCATTTCAGGTAGCAACAAGCGCTCGATGAGTGATGCAGAGGATGACTGGATCGTGAAGACCCCGATTTTTGGGGGTCCATCTGATGGTCTTGTGATCCCGAGCTTCCTGGGACATATTGCCTATACTATCTGGAGCGGGCAGGATAGGGGCATCCTCAGGTGTCAGACACGCTCAGTATATTGTGGGAAGTTGTGTGTATGGTATGGTGGTGCTTCTCAGCAGATCCAGAAGCATATAGAGTCATCTAGATTGTCCCATTTACCCAATATCATGTATGGCCACATCGATGCGCCCCTGATTGTGGCTTTTGTGGAGCGGTGGCAGCCAGACACGTCATCATTTCACATGCCGTTTGGTGAGATGAGCATTATGTTGCATGATGTGTGGTAGATTTTGCGCATCCCCATCGATGGGGCTATGGTAACTGCTGATGCGAGTGTTGAGGAGCTTCAGTCTTGTGTGATGGAGTTGTTTGGTATGACTCGGGAGGAGTTGCAGAAGGGTCACTACTTTAATGGCGGTATACGAGCGGCTTTCGTCCTAGATTATTAGCAAGGAGATCGGATTCCTGATGCATAGGCTACAGCTCGGACGTTTTTTATGCTCGGTTGCACATTATTTATGGACAAGAGTGGGGACCGCATTCGACCTTCCTGTCTGTTGGAGGTACAGGACTCGGTAGCTAGAGCCATTGGACTCTCGTGGGGCTCAGTTGTGTTGAAACACCTTTCCATATGATTTTGATTTGACAAAATTATTTAAGTAAAATTAAATATATTCTAAACACACTAAGTTTAAATGCTTTGATTTATTACACTAATGTGTTTGTTCAATGTTGAGTTAAATTGTTTATAAGACATAAAGACTAAAAGGCTTAAAGCCCAATACGGAAGTCAAAGCCCAAGTCAAACAGATCAAGACCACTCGGCCCGCGTGTGCAAAACGCTTCCGTTATGTACAAAACGCAGCTCAGCGGAAGAAGGATCGAGAAGACCTTCGTTGAACAACTTCGGAACGAAGTTGCTGAGTTGTATCGACAAAGAGTACAAGACAGCAGCTGAGCAAGAACAACTTCCAGACAAAGTATTTCTACTTTGGGTAAAGTTCAGAACACAAAGAAAGCTGTCCAGTTGACCTTACCATAAATGGAGAGACATTCTGCTAGACTGACTAAAAGCTGCTCAGCACTGACCGAAGACAGAAGATACTCGAATCTGATTGGCCAAGAGCACTGAGCAGGACTGAGTGACAATGACAGGAAGCCGTTTCCCTCCAACGGTTATTTCAAAATTTGAAATGACTGATGCCTCAGACGTCTCTATAAATAGGTCCTTTCAGTTGCTTCATAAAACAGACAGAACTTCTATCAAGCCATTACGCTGACCAAAATTCTACTCAAAGTTCTGTGAGAAAAAGCAAAGCAAATACTTACACCAAATTCTATATCTTTTGTGTAAAAGTCTAGAGTGATTATTCAATCATCTAAGGTGTCTTAGCAATTGTTGTTTAGGACAAATCTTTATCATTTCTAGAGATTAGAAAGGAGAGGCTGAGTACTCGGTTATAGTACTCAGCGAGAGATTAGGAGTGAGTAGAGGTATAGAGGAAGGTACTCTTGTTATACTCAGCTTCTAAGTTGTAAAAGGTTTGATGCTCTACCGTTAAAGAGCTCAGTAGAGAATTTGAAAGCTCGGAATGTGTTCCGGGGACAGGACGTAGGCTTAGAGGCCGAACCTGGATAAATCTGCTGAGTAACATCTTTCTAACCTTAAACTCCTTAATATATATATTGCTTGCTTAACCAAAAACTGACCAAGTAAAGAGGTCACGCTGAGTTGTGTACATTGAGTATCTGAGTTCAGGAATAGACTCAAGTGCTATCTCTTGACTCAAAGAAACAAGCTGACTTAGTCACCAGTTGACTAAGCTAGTGTCTTAATTTGCTCAGCGCGCTGTGTAATCCTTTTTCAAAGAAAAAGAAGTTAGCCTTAACGTACTAAAATTTTAAATAGTTCCTGTCCCCCCCTTGGAACTAACTTGTTACGTAATAAAGGACCAACAAGCTGCACTAGCATATCTATACTCTCATCTAGGTATTGCTAGCAGAGGAGACTGCGGGCATATCACGGGTTGTCTGACACTGCTTCAGGCATGGATTTATGAGTACTTCCAGTGCTTCAGGCCTCAGCAGGAGGGAGTCACATTAGATCCGGCGATTCCGAGGGCTTGCATGTGGCCATCTATACCGATGGAGAAGAGTGGGGATCGAATGAGATCATATCATGTCCGGCTTGATAGATTGACTGCTGATGATGTACAATTTCAATTTAATTAAATAAACCAAATACATTTACTTGTATTATTTGTATGTTAATGTTGTTGTATACGTCTGTAGGTGATGTGGATGCCGTATGGTCCTGATGCCATTACGCATACCCCTAAGATGATATACGCCAGATAGATACGTTACAGGGATGTGATCGAGCCGTACATGCTGGGGAGATGCCTTCGCCAGCTAGGTTACGTGCAGACCATACCTCGACCGATCTTGAGGCCGTTGAAGGTCGTACGTCTTTGGTCCAGCTTGAAGTATCAGGTAGAAGTGCCCGCCGACATGGCGGATGATCTTTGGACCTCGTTTGCCGAGGCGGGCATGCTTATATTGTCTCGGTTCACTCTAGCACGGACTCCTTCAGACTGTGAGGAGAAGTACATGCCGTGGTACTACCTGCATTCACACCATCAGCTACTACCGGATATGCTTGCACCCGGACCAGTTATTCATACTCGCTCGAATAGCGAAGTGGTAAGTAATTTAAGTTTTAATCAATTTATTTACAATTATCAAATTATATTAAAAGAAATGATATTTATTCATTTTGGGTTATTTCTTTTGCTAGTGGGTTAGCCGTTGGGCTAACTGGGGAGAAGGTGCATTGGCCGCGATGAACCTTCTTGATGAGGATGTTGCGGCTGAGTGGCAATAGTCGTACGACCATATTTTGGATGCTTGGAATTCGGCAAAGTGATTTGTGGTTGTGTTTTTAGTACTTTTTATTATAAGTATATTTACGTTGGTATTCGGATAATATCTTTACTATGTACTTGGTATTTTAGTACTTTAATTTTATAAGTACGTTGTTTATTAATAATTGTTAAACAGAATCAATCGGAATCAACCTGGAACATATATAAAGCTAACTGGATCAGTAACTGAGTCAAAACAGTAACTGTTTGTTATCCAAAATCAATCGGAATCAACCTGTAACATATATAAAGCTATCTGGATCAATCCAGAACATTACAGAATCAATACAGACACAATACAGACACAACCCGTAACTCAAATGAACAAAACTGAGTCAAACAAGTAACTGTTTGTTATCCAGAATCAATCAAAATCAACATGTAACATATATAAAGCTATCTAGATCAATCCAGAACATTACAGAATCAATACAGACATAATACAGACATACACATGTAACTCGAATGAATAAAGCTGAGTCAAAATAGTACTGTTTGTTATCCAGAATCAATCGGAATCAACCTGTAACATATATAAAGCTATTTGGATCAATCCAGAACATTACAAAATCAATACGGACATAATATAAACACAACATGTAACTCGAATGAACAAAACTGAGTCAAAACAGTAACTGTTTGTTATCCAGAATCAATCGGAATCAACCTGTAACATATATAAAGCTATCTGGATCAATCTAGAACATTACAGAATCAATACAAACACAATATAGACACAACCTGTAACTCGAATGAACAAAACTGAGTCAAAACATTAACTGTTTATTATCCAGAATCAATCAGAATCAACCTGTAACATATATAAAGCTATCTGGATCAATCCAGAACATTACAGAATCAATACAAACACAATACAGACACAACCTATAACTCGAATGAACAAAACTGAGTCAAAGTAGTAACTATTTGTTATCCAGAATCAATCAGAATCAACCTGTAACATATATAAAGCTAACTGGATCTAAGTTTAACCAATCTTGTCCATTGTGCTGTCCTAGCTGCACAAATGCGATCCCACCCTTCAACGCTACGTTCTTGGTGTTGTTTCCACCATTCTAGTACATGGGGGACTGGAAAATTAGGAGATAAATTTAAACGAATATAGTGGCGAAAGTGTGTACCCAAATGAGCTATGCAGATCTCTCGTTCTGGTCTTGTAGCAGTGGAAGGCGCATACACTGGTAACACAGTACCACAAAAACTAGAGTTAATTCCACCCAGGTAACCGAAAAACATTACAACAACATTGTATAATGTAGCAATCAGAAACAAGTCATCATAAACAAGCATCCAATGCTCAGGCAAACAAGCTCCACCGTCCCAACTTATCCTATTAATTGCTGCATCAACACCGTCAATTAACACGGTTTCATACCGAAAACAGTTAGCAATTACTTCATTCCTAAGGTTATGCCTAACCGATTGCCACTTCTCTTCGGTGCCAAAAATGTAGGAAGAAACAACACGGAAGCCTCAATTTCCATCACCGATTACGTCGCAATATGTTTCAACGTAGGGCTTAATGATCCCAATTATTTTGTCAGAATGAACGAAATCATTAACTTCATACGTATTTGTTGAAACACCTTTCCACATAATTTTGATTTGACAAAATTGTTTAAGTGTAATTAAAAATATTCTAAACACACTAAGTTTAAATGCTTTGATTTATTCTACTAATGTGTTTGTTCAATGTTGAGTTAAATTGTTTATAAGACATAAAGATTAAAAGGCCCAAAGCCCAATATGGAAGTCAAAGCCCAAGTCAAACAGATCAAGGCAACTTGGCCCACGTATGTCAAGACGCTGTCGTTATGTACAAAACGCAGCTCAGCGGAAGAAGGATCTAGAAGACTTTCGTTGAACAACTTCGGGACGAAGCTACTGAGTTGAATCGACAAAGAGTACAAGACAGCAGCTGAGCAAGAACAACTTCCAGACAAAGTGTTTCCACTTTGGGTAAAGTTCAGAAGACACAGAACGCTGTCTAATTGACCTTACCATAAATGGAGAGACATTCTGCCGAGCTGACTAAAAGCTGCTCAACACTGACCGAGGACAGAAGATACTCAAATCTGATTGGCCGAGAGCTCTGAGCAAAACTGGGTGACAACAACAAGAAGCCGTTTCCCTCCAACGGTTATTTTGAAATTCGAAATGACCGATGTCTCACACGTCTCTATAAATAGAGCCCTTCAGTTGCTTCATTTCACACAGAACTTGATCAAGCCATTACGCTGACCAAAATTCTACTCAAAGTTCTGCAAGAAAAAGCAAAGCAATCTTACACCAAATTTCATATCTTTCGTGTAAAAGTTTAGAGTGATTATTCAATCATCTAAGGTGTCTTAACAATTGTTGTTTAGGACAAACACTTATCATTTCTAGAGATTAGAAATGAGAGGCTGAGTACTCGGTTATAGTACTCAGCGAGAGATTAAGAGTGAGTAGAGGTATAGAGGAAGGTACTCTTGTTATACTCAGCTTCTAAGTTGTAAAATGTTTGATGCTCTACCATTAAAGAGCTCAGTAGAGAATTTGAAATCTCGGAACGTGTTCCGGGGATAGGACGTAGGCTTGGAGGCCGAACCTGGATAAATCTGCTGAGTAATATCTTTCCAACCTTAAACTCCTTAATATATATTGCTTGCTTAAATAAAACTGACCAAGTAAAGAGGTCAATCTGAGTTGTGCGCATTGAATATCTGAGCTCAGGAATAGACCATAAGTGCTATCTCCCGACTCAAGTAAAGAAACTGACTTAGTCACCAGTTGACTAAGCCAGTGTCTTGCTATTCACTCAGCGCCGCTGTTAAAACCTTTTTCCTGAAGAAAAATAAGTCTGCCCTAAAGAAAAATTTTAAATAGTTCCTAACCCCCCTTGGAACTATACTTGTAATGTTATAAGGGACCAACAGTATTTCCATCTGCATTGAGTGAAATAAGATATTGTAAACCACACAGAACTTATGTTAAGTGTAAATGAATTAGATATTGCAAAACTGTATTACCTGAGGATGCAAAATTATGGACAGATGATGAAAAGCTTTTCCTACCACTTCTACCACGGCTCATAGACGAACTACTAGAACAAGCACGTCCACACCGAGTTTCGTTGTACTCCCAGGCACTAGGCGTACATTTTGTGGATTTACCCGCCTTCGGTCATCCTCGAATGTTAATTTTCACATCAGGTTCGGTGTAATGTGCTTGATTATGGTGTAGTTGATCATGTATAAGTATTGAAATGTTCTGCAGCAAGGCTGGGTCACCTTTAGAGACCTGGTTGACTAAATGTTTAAAATATCTTTGATCCTCTGTCTGATCATGACACCCTTCAGTTTCATGAGTCTGACCATAATTAATCAAAAGTGTTCTCTAGAACACATGAACCCTCTCAGTACTGATCATATCACCGGACTCATAAGCTTGTTTGATCTCGCATGCACATGGTATCTGATGAGAGGTTCTCAATACACAACCACAAAGCGCATTCACTTCATGGCTCAAACTTCTCATGCGATCTAACTCAACATTGATCAGTTGCATGCAGTAGTGAGAGACTTTGCATACCAGGTAGTTAAAGGGGAATCCGGAGTAAGAGACTCCTTTACGAAGCCTGGACTGCTCAAGCATGTACCTAATAAGAAGATAAACATACTATCAGTTGACTGAGATTACAAATACATGATAAGAATACAAACATCTTCCAATAGAACGTATTGAAAATACCTGATATTAGTTGCCTGGGCTTCTATCTTCTTGTGAACCTTCTGCCATACCGTATCCAGCGATCCTGTGGCTATATTGAGCCATTGAAGGGAAAATGGTGTCCGTTATAAAACGAGAACTGTAATCAATGCCATCGGGTTGCCAATCTTCTAACGGTTCCTGAATATATAAAAAATGCATAATATGTATTAACAATACGCGCAAAAATGTTAAAAAATGGCATTCAGGTGCATAATAGGTAGTAACAATACGTGTAAAAATTAAAAAATATAAATTTAGGGCTTAGTCGGGCAACCTGCACGTTAAAAATTACAATTCCAAGCTTGTTCGGGTCTCGTATAGGCTAAACGGACAGGCTGCCCCGTTAAAATGCAAAAAATGGAGCAAATTATGCCTAAAGGGGCAGCCTGCCCGTTCCACTGTAGGTGGGAACGGGCAGGTCACGCTGCTCGTCCGACGACGGAACGAGCGCTGCGTGCCGCCCGTTCCGCAGGCCGAACGAGCGGCGCATGCCACTCATCCGCACGACAAATGGGCAGTTCGTCCGTTCGGACCAGCGACATTCGTCGCCCGTTTAGGCCAAATCCATTTAAAAAAAAATTCAAAATTTAATAAACGAAATTTTAATTTAAATTTATATCGTAGGATTACCTCGTGTTCGAAATCATGGTCTTCGGGAATGCTCGAGTCCATTTTCGTCCAATTCGGGTTTTTAGACTTGGGAGAGAAAGAGAGGAAAAAAAAATTTGGTTTTTGAAAAAAAATTATGAGAATGACATAAATGTCAAAAGGGTGCGGTGGGTGAAAAAAAAGTTGCGATATATAGCAATACCTAATATAAATGAAGTTAAATGTTTAACTTTGTTTGAGAGTTTAAATATGGAGGAGAATGAAAGTTAAATTTACAGAGATAACAAATTTTAAAAAACTTTACGTTACTCTCATTAACTCTCAATTTAGAGGTTAGAGTTTGAAAGTTAGAGAAAGTAAACATTTAATCTCATTAATCTTCATTTACTCTTAAAAAAAAACAACTCCCAAATAAAATTAATTTAATATTTAACCTTCCATTACTCCTATTTAATTCCATGACTTCTCCCAAATAAGGAATAAGCCATTGTTTGGGAGGAGGTTAATGAGAGTAAATGAGAGTAATGGAAGGTTAACTATTAAGTTAACATTGTTTGGGAGTTATTTTTTGAGAGTAAATGGAGGTTAATGAGGTTAAATATTTACTTCCTCTAATCTCCAAATTGAGGGTTAATGGGAGTAACGTAAACTTTTTTTAAAACTTCTTATCTCTCCAGAGTAAATTTAACTTTCATTCCCCTCCATATTTAAACTCCAAAACAAGGTTAAATATTTAAGATCATTTACATCCTATAAACTCCCAAACAAGGTTAATTATTAACTTTCGGTTTCATCACTTCACTTCCCTTTCCATTACCTCCTTTAACCGTCCCGTCCATTAACTTCCAAACTCCCAAACAAGGTTAATTATTAACTTTCGGTTTCATCACTTCACTTCCCTTTCCATTACCTCCTTTAACCGTCCCGTCCATTAACTTCCAAACTCCCAAACAAAGCCTAAGTGAACTACCACCCAAATTCCAACTATAAATTCCGTTTGATATCGGTCCTATTCTCACAACATTGCTCATTACCCAAACCCAGGGTTTTGTATTCCTTTTCCTTCCCGTTCCCTGTTTACGATTTTCTCAGCCCCAATCTCGTCTCTAGCGTTGCTCTCCTTCGTCCATTTCCTGCCGGTCTATTCTTCTTTGTCAGTCTTTCCTTACGCCGCCGGTCAGTCATCTCTCCCTCTTCCTCCATTTCTTTATCT
This sequence comes from Euphorbia lathyris, assembly GCF_963576675.1. Classification (NCBI taxonomy): domain Eukaryota; kingdom Viridiplantae; phylum Streptophyta; class Magnoliopsida; order Malpighiales; family Euphorbiaceae; genus Euphorbia; species Euphorbia lathyris. The sequence goes on from NC_088915.1 coordinate 25,691,516, forward strand.
CTCCTTTCCTCCTCCTCCTCCTCCATTTCAGTAGGTTCGATTACTTTAGGTGCTTTCCCTCTGTTTAATTTGTGAATTTGTCCAAACGGTTCGATCACTGTAGTTGCCCTCTGTTTAATTTGTGAATGCGTGTTTTAATTTTTATTCTACAGGTGCTTTGTATCTATAATGGTACAGCAGAAATTTAGACACGGACGTGACAACAGCTCCCATTGTTATAGTTGCCATTTCTCTTTAGCTGCTCTGTTTAATTTTTGAATTTGTTGTGATCATGCATGAACGTGTATAGTCCTTTGGCTCTACAAAATGAATTTGTCATTTGCACAGAGATTTTTTTTCATAGAACACTGGTTACTATTAGTAATTTAAGTAGCACATTATCCTATTTTTTTTGTACTTTCTAGTTCTACAGTGTTGCAGAAGTCATTTTGAGTCAGAGATGTTATGTTTTAAATGGAAATCTAAATTCAGCACCATGAGTTTCTACTCAAATATATGGGTTTCTTCTCAGAAAGACATGATCTCTTTTATCATGTCATGCTTGCTTCAATATGTAGTTTCCAAAGAATTCCTGAATTAATTTGCATTTGTTGACTGTTTAAGTAAATATCTTTTCAGTGAGAAACATGGGATTTCTTAACAAAAAGAATATCCTTTCGGATAAGGAAGTCCCTAGTTTTAGACTTAAATTGGAAAGAAAGTTGATGATAAACTAATAATAAACCACATAAGGTAAAAATGAAATTATTTTTATCACCAGCTAAAGCTTAAACTAATAAGCCACAAAAATATATAACTACTGCGGATGAATCATAACAATATGCATATTCATATAATAAACCAATGGAAAGGAAGTTGATGATAACAATAAAAATAAAAATTACAAGAACTCACCGACCCCAATTAAGTTGGAAAATATGTATGTGTAGTTTGCAACCTATTAGGATTCCTAATTGATGGCTATGTATGTAATTTGTAATCTGTGTGATTCGATCATGTCTATGTAGTTTGTAATCTGTCTCTATGTAATTTGTAATCTATTAGGATCCATAGATGAGGGAAGTAGCCAAATGCTTTGAACAAATTTTTGTGTGGTCCTTGTCGTTAGTATTGGTATTGCCAAGAAGAAGTGATGATGTGCGATTTAGATGTATTTTTTTTTTGTAACAAGTGATGAAAGAAGTTGTAATTAATTTGATGATAGAGTAGAGTCTATGGAAAACAATATTTGAATGATTTTTCTGGGTTCTTGCTTCTGCTTGTGTTTCTACAGTGCTGGAAAAATTATTTCCCCTATGTTCAACTCTTGAAAATGATAAGAGGAGAAAATCTAACTTTACAATTAAGCTGTGTTTTTTGAGGCTGTTAAGTAAATATTGTCTGGTGTTATTTTCGTTTTCTCATTCCTGGAGTTTCTGAGAGCATCTCATTGCATATGGTGGTTGATAGCTATATAGATTGGACTGGTTCTTGGAAAGTGCATGTCTTTTTGTTTTTTCTTTCTGAAATGCCATCATACTTGAATACGTACATGTTGAATTATAAGGCTGTATTTCGCTTATTGAATATGGGAAGAGTTAGGATTTGATTTTGTGTTCGTAGTTTCAATTAGTTGAATGAGTTATGCAAATTGACTGGTCATTCAATTGCTTTCAGTGTATAAGTTATTCCTATAATTTCATAGTTGATATGAATCTCATTAATGGTTCCAAGTATTATCTTTCCATCTGCTTGTCTTTCACATTTTTAATTACTTTCACTGTATAAGTTATTCCTGTAATTTCATAGTTGATATGAATCTCATGAATGGTTCCCAGTATTATCTTTCCATCTGCTTGTCTTTCACATTTTTAATTCTTATTCACATTCAACAATTACTGAAATGAAATCTCATTCCATTTTTTATTTTTAAGAAATCAATTTCTGTTTTCACCTGAACCAAATCGAACTATACTTCGGTTCGGTATGAGAAGAAGAGCTTTGTTCGGTTTGGTTTATTTCGGTTCTGTTTGCTTTTTGAACTATTCTGGACCACTCAGATGGTGATACGTCAGCCGTTGTGATGATGTGTCATCATCAAAATGCTTCAAGACCAGTTTAGTCCCGGACCATTCTAAAATTTCGTAAATAGGCAAGAGGAAACTATTAATTAATGAAAAAGAATATTAAAAGAATTATATGAATTTAGTTGTAAACCTTTTGGCCAGAGGAAATATACACAATCTAATTATTTTTTTATACCATTCAATTGTGTTCGTGACAAATATTTTTTTATTGTATAAGTTCTATTTGTAAGTTCAAAAACCTAAAATAGACCTTAATAGAGTTGATTCCTAAATTGAATAGTATCCAAAAACACAACCGCCCTCCCCATATATATGTTAAAGTCTGACCTAATTACAAACTATATGCGCTCTCTTATCTGATTTAGGGTTTTGCTACTTATTTTATATCTCTCTTGCTAGGTCTTATGTGAAACAACGCCAAGTACAATCACTTAATTAATTCGTTTCTTTTTTTCAAATTTTATCAGTGAAAAATGACTCTGTCTGATGAAGAACTTAAGAGGCTGTTTAGAATACGAAAGACTGTGATGCAAATGCTCAAGGATAGGGGTTATTTGGTTGGAGAATTTGAGATTAACATGTCAAAGGAGCAGTTCATGTCAAAATACGGTGATAACATGAAAAGAGAAGATCTTGTTATCCACAAATCAAAACGCAATGATAGCTCTGATCAGGTATTCATGGGCTATTTTTTGGATCAATTCATGTATGTCACTCATAGATGCGGCAAACAAGCTATCGTTTTCATGGCTAGTAGTCCTTTGGATTAATAGTTTTGTTCCCCTGAACCTGAAAAAGACCTTGTTTATTTTTCCACCATCAGTCAAATAGTCAATGTAATTTCCACATTCTTATTTTGGACATGACATCATAAAAGCTTTGTTAGTTTGGTTATAAGTGAGCCACACGGTTTTCTGTATTTACTTGCATCCTTTTGCTTTTAACATAATTAATTTATACACAAGTGTGTAAGTAACAACTTAGTATTTTCATATTGAATTTACATTAGTATGATGTAATCATGTAATTCATGTCTCATGTTCTTTGATATATGAAGAGATCTCTAGAAAGAAGTACACTGATTTCACAGTCGTGGAATTGTGTTTGGTATAGTAACTGGCATTTTGGATCTCTCTCTCTACAACTCCATCTCTATGTATCACTGTCTATTGCTGGGATTCTTTTACTAATTACTGTCGTGGTATGCATTTGTACAGATTTATGTTTTCTTTCCTGAAGAACCAAAGGTTGGTGTGAAGACAATGAAGACTTATACGAATCGCATGAAGTCAGAGAATGTTTTCAGAGCCATCTTAGCTGTTCAGCAGAATTTGACTCCTTTTGCTCGAACATGTATAGCTGAGATTGCCTCAAAATTCCAGTTGGAAGTTTTCCAGGTAACTCCTATAAAAAGATGTGGAAAATAAAATGTAGTTCTTAATTGTTATCCTCCAGACAGAGTAAACTATATGTATTATATTCATCAAATAATGCTATAAACTCAAGGAGGCTGATTTGATTTTTTGAGTGATATGGATGTTTAGTATTGAATATAATTTGATTGCCCATGCATTTTGAAGCCATGTCTCAAATTTCTATTTACTAAGGACTTCATATTGGTATTGACTTGGTGATCCTTAGGTTTTCTCTGTTACAAGGATTTTATTCTAGGTATGCAAACATGGATTTGAATGTATGTACTACAGTGAAACAACTTCGGTTGTCCAACATCGTAGCATCTTTTTTCCTATAACTTATGTTTCATTTTTTATTTGTAGCATCCTGGTTCATTCCTGATATGTTTAATTTGAGAATTCTGTCTTGCAACTCCACTTCCTTGATCTTTCGTGCATTCTTATTAGAATTTCTGGAAAGATATTAAGCCTTGCGACTCTGATGCAGGAAGCAGAACTGCTGGTCAACATCAAAGAGCATGTTCTTGTCCCTGAGCATCAGGTGCTGACAACTGAAGAGAAGAAGACATTGTTGGAGAGATACACTGTGAAAGAAACACAGGTTAGGAAAAATTTAAAGGCAGAAGTTATATTTTCATTATTTCTGGCACATTTATATTCATTTCTTTTTGTTAGATTTAAATAAAAAAATTAAAATTCTATATATGTCTAATGTATTTGTTTTCTGAACTTAGTTTGTCATGTATTTTTAAGGTTAATATAGTTGGCACTTAGAATAATAATGATGAAGCATTTTCTGCAACCGTTGTAGTAAGAGTAATGGATACGAATACAAAAATTTCAGCTGGTTTTGATTCGATCCTATTAGTGGCTGATTTCATCTTGTCTTGAGGCATGTCCATGATGTTTTAGTTTTCTGTGTATGCATGTTAGTCGCACTGGGTGTGTGAATACTGAATACGATGTTCAACTGTTAAATTAGAAAATGCCTGGGTTATGAAAATTGTGAATACATATTTTCTGTTTTCTGTGGTTAATTGCTCTAATTCAATGTTGTTCTTGTATAGTTGCCTCGTATTCAGATTACTGATCCAGTGGCTAGATATTACGGGTTGAAGCGTGGGCAAGTTGTGAAGATTATCAGGCCAAGTGAAACTGCAGGACGATATATTACATACCGATATGTCGTGTAGATAACTTTATAGTGTCTTGACCTGGAACAAGCAGCTTAAAAGATGGTTTTTACATTAAGTTGTCATGATAAGGTCTTGGAATAGTTTAGGGATTTATTTTGAAACTGCGTTGTGATCCCTTTTTTTTTATGGCTTTGTTCCGTAATCTCATTAAACTCAGAAGTCGGAACTAAGTTGCACATATGGAGAAGAATTCTGTTTTTCACCGAACTTTCAAATCCATTTCGTTTTTATATTTATGAACTGTTTGACAAATTTACTTATCCATTCTGATTATAAGTTTTATTAGATGGATTTTATAGATTTTAAATTAACTTGTACTAAATAAATCTAGAAATTTATTTATAGAAGATTGGTTATGAATGAAACTTATTCACTTATAGTGGAGTGTATTTTTTTTATCGTTTAATATACGATACATTACACAATCTTCTAAAAAGATTATATTCATACATTCACAATTGTCACGGACACAGCCTCTTGACTATCTGTCGACCGTGTGGCACTAGTAATTTCATCCCTATTACTAGTTCAGCCTTAACCTCGATTGCTAGCTCCCACGCTAGGCAACGTTATGCAGCGGAAAAACAGGACCTTGCACAAATGCAAAGTGAGGAAAACACTCTTTATTAAGAAAAGAATGCTTTACAAAGGCTAGAACACAATAAGCACTCACACTTGCTTACACTCTTGTGTCTTAGGATTTGTCAACTTATCTATGTTACAAATGAACCCTTCCCTCCTATTTATAGGCAACCTAGGAAGGTTCTAGAAAACTTTACACAAATCAAATCCTAGAATAATCTAGAAAAACAACAAATAAGAAAGATAAAGAAAGATTGAGACATTTCTAAGATGTCCCTAGAAGCTTCTCGGACCATTCCCGCATATTCCGGAATATTTCCCGTACCTTGGCAACCTAGGAAGGTTCTAGAAAACTTTACACAAATCAAATCCTAGAATAATCTAGAAAAACAACAAATAAGAAAGATAAAGAAAGATTGAGACATTTCTAAGATGTCCCTAGAAGCTTCTCGGACCATTCCCGCATATTCCGGAATATTTCCCGTACCTTCTGTACTATTCTGACACGTCCCGGCACATTTCGGCACGCTCCGGACAAATCTGGCACGTTCCGGAAGTTTCTGGCCCGTTCTGGCACGCTCCAGGCCCGTCTGGAATTTTCTGGGCCCGTAGCTCGGCAAACAGAGGCTCTGTCGGCAGGCTTCCTCGCAGCTCCTGGCCGTCGCTCGCAGCTCCTTGCAGTCCCTGGGCCTGCTGCCTGCTTGCCCCGCACGAACAGAGGCTAAATGTGCCTGCTGGCACGCACACGGGCCCGACGGCTCCAGCTCGGGCCCGCAACTTTCCACCATGGCAATTTTTGCCATACTTAATATTTCTCCCGCACATCCTTGAGCATATAACTCCATAATGATCCCAAGGAACCACATGCCAAATATGAAGACATTTGGAATCGTCTAGACATACCTTTGAAAAACATGTGGTGAGTGGGGCTTGGCAATGTCTGCAGACATTAATGATTCCAAGACTTTTGATCTTCATATCTTTCTTTAAATCGCACGAAATCTGCACCATTTCTCCAAATCACAATGTATTTCTCTTATTCCTCTCTTCATCTCTTGATTTTGCAACTTCCTAATCCTAGAAAACAAAGTCATGGTTCTTCATCTTCCATTTCCTGCTCGTTCGAAAAAATGGTGAATCTACGTTATTTTCATCGTTTTTCCCAGTTTATCATATTGGGTTCATAAAAAAATGTAAGTATATGCTGTTTTTTCTACGTTTTCCCCCATAAATCCACTTAGCATATGCGGTTATCGCGAGGTCTTCGGGGAGAAATTTATCGATTTCACTTCGCGAAACGCTGATTACGCAAAGTTTGCGAGGTAATTTGATAAATTTCTCTCGCAGACTCCGCGAATTCAGAGTTTTGCGAAGCCAGAGCGTCACATTTCTCCTCGCAGACTCTGCGAAATCATTGTTTCGCGAAGTCAGAGCGTCACATTCCTTGCACATTTATGTTCGCATACTTAGCGAATCGTCGTTTCGCGAAGCCAAATCTTCCTTTTTTCTGACTAACACGATTAAATTTTTCTGAAGGTGGTTGAATACGTAATATTCATTCCTGGAAGCCGATGTGTTAGGGTGCCATGAGAGACATCCATTCGAAAACGCCTGGACTTCCAACCGTCAGTTGTGAATAAGAGTGTACACCGTGGGACACGTCCATCCCTCTGTGGTTAATAATAACCTATGTATAATGAAGTGATTTGTTAGGAGTTTATTGTGGCAATCTTAGTGAATAGTAGCCTATGTATTATGAGATGATTTGTTAAGAGTTTATTGTGGCAATCTTATTGTAAATTTTGATAATGTTATGATTTTAATGTTAGAATCCTTTGTTGTTTGCAATTTTTTGTTATATACCACTTCGCGAATTAGCTACAAAACATATACAGGCTTCGCATATGCGAATTAAATTCATCAAATAAATCAAACTCTAACTTCGCAGACTTTGCATATGCGAACTAAATTCATCAATTATTATGAACATTAGCTTCGCAGGCTTCGCATAATATGGAATTTGCGAAGTCAGACGGGAGGGGACGAGACGCGCGTAAATATTGAGGGTATTATGGGAAAGTCACACAAAATCAGTCTAGATATGTAGTAGGTTGAGTAAATGAGTTTAATGTGTAAATGGATCTTCCATTTGACCTAGTTTTGTAATTTTCCCCTTAAAAAAATAAACTAACTAATTCCTTATTAAGGTTGACAATTTTTTAGCGTCATAATATGATTTGGAGATAATTTCAAAAAGTAATGTGTTTTCATGTTTTCACTCTAATGTAATTTTTTTTCTTGCAAAAAAGAGAATTGGAGTCATATAGAATCACTTATTATGATTTTTCAGGAAGAGAAATATTAATTTTGAAATTAACCATATAATTTAGAATAACTACATTTATATCTATATAATTATGTGGAAAATACAAATCACTTAATATGATTTTTCATGAAGAGAAATTGTACGGTGCTTTGATTGTATTACACATCCAAATGGCTTCTGGATATCTCTTAGTTTAGTTTCTAGTGGGAGGCTGGCTGTAAGTTGTTATCAGATGTCTTCGGGGCAACTCTTCTCTTCCTCACTACTCTTCTAATCTCCCACATTCATGGGTCTGCCATAGAAGTAACATTTTCCTAGGTAGGTTCAAGGGGCTCCTCATTATGCAAGGCCAATTGGAGTTTGCGTTTGGCTACGTTAGACTTTGAGGATGTGTTAGACCTATTGCTCGAGCTCACATTCCCTATTGTTGTTCTATTTAGACCCTTCCAGGTTCCATAGGATTTACGATTAAAAGGAGAGGCTCTTAGGATAAGGATGAAAGGCCAGTTATCACCTACATGTTCCTGGTCTTTTGTCATACAATCATTCAACATATATCCAATCAGACCACATGGATAGCAAAAGTTTGGAAGGTTTTTGTACCTAAAATAGACCTAGCAAGTCGTCCCCACGCTATTACGGATGTACGTCCCCCTTGCGAGTGTCTTATTAACGTCAATCTCCACGCGTACCTTGATACTGCTGCCCAAGGTTCCAATATCCTCCTGTTGGATCATAATAACATTGCCAATTTTGCTAGCCACCAGGTGAATGGAGCGATGGTCTCTTCTGTTCAATAGAAGATCATGTATTCTTACCCAAAAACTGCAATGGTTTATTTCAATTTTTTATGGTTATTCAAAATCTTGCACCTCTATCATGAGAATTAGCTGTCTATCAAATTGCCATGGTCCGTTCAGCAATACCCATTTTTTATCCCTTGGACTTTCAAATAAACATATGGAAGTGCCTTTACCTGCATCCTCGAGCTTGAAGTCATCAGAGATTTTCCACATACCTGAGAGTGCCTAATGGGGCCGGCACCTCCCAACCCCGGCACCACCTCGGAGTAGAGTGATTATAGGGCTCCTCCATCCCCGAACTTTCTCAATTGGGCAGCCTAGCTAAAAGAGATGGAAGGTGCCCAGCCCAATGAGCCAGACTCGTTTTTTTACTTAAGTCTATTCTCTACGTTGTTTTGAGAGGACTTAAGTAAAAAAAAAAAAATCTTACATATAAATTCACTTTTCAAAATATGAAGTCATAATTTTGAATTATATCAAACTAATAAAAACATCATTTTTAATCTATTTTAAGAATTAGAGTTTATAAATTAAGAATCTAGAATATATTGTCCATGGTTTAAAATTTATTAATTAGAGTTTAGAATTATTAAATTAGAATGTAAAAACATAGTCTATTTATGAGATATAAAAAATAATGACATATTCGAATATTCGAAATTAAGTTTAATAATTTGATTTAATTACAAATTACAATTTTATAGTTAGTCATCAGATTCATGTGGGAAGCCCAAACCCAGTCAATATCTAGCCCAACCACCCCTCCTTGTTTTCTTTTATTCTCGTCCCTTCATTACCCAAATCTGTCACCGGTTCACCACTTTTCGTTTCGACTCTAACTGTTGCACATAGTCGTTGCTCTTTCATCTGCTCCGTTCAAATATTTTTTTATTGTAAATTATCGTTTTAATTAAATTTAGGTTACTGTTATGTATTTTGTATTAAAAAATGGTTTGATTAATTGAGGATTTAATTTGATGTTTTTTAAATTAGTATTATTATTTGATTGTTTAATTTAATTTAGCTATGAAAATCTTAATTGATTAGAAATTTAATAGATTTAGGTTTATGATTAAATTGAAAATATTAATTGATAAATTTAGGGATTTAATTGATAAATTTAGGTTACAAATTTAAGGGTTTATGGTATATATTAAATTGAGTTAATTATTCTGATATAAATTTAGGAGGTTTTACTGTGGTATTTAGCTTTTTATCCACATAGATTAAATAGCAGTAAAAAATATAAATAAAAATTACTAAGGCAAAAGAAATAAAAAAAAATAAACATGAGTATAACCATTCCTTCAATTGGATTTTAAGCAAAATTATCATAGTTTATTTTATAACTGAAACCAGTTAAGAATAAAAAAAAAGTAGTTGAAATTACAGATTTTATTGAAGACTAATTTTAAATTAAGGGGATGTTTGGTAGCTCATTTTCATGCTCTTTTTTTTATTTTTCACTTCAAAAAGCAGAGTTTTATGTGTTTGACTAGTGACATCCTATTTGTATTTTACTATTGAAAATTAGTCTTTTGCAAAAGCAGAGAATCTATGTTTTTTTGGAAAAGTAGCTTTTTTCAACAACAAACAATATGTAAAACAAATGGGTCCTAAGATTTTACTCGGGATTGAAAATTACAGATTTCACTGAGATCATTCCCACGAGACACTTTTAATTAATATTTTGAAATTTAGTAAGGACAAAGTGAAAAAAGAGCTCGTCTTCTAATGGTGATATTATTAATGATACCCGAAGAATGTAAAGCAAATGACGAATACCATACTCAAATAAGATTTACAATAAGGAGCCGATGTTTGGTTAAAGGCTATTCTCAATTAAAAAATCACAATTTCCAGTAGACAAAATTTATTAATAAAAATATGAGCTTTTAAAAACATTAGTTTGATAGATTTCCTTATTTAGTGTATCTAAAAATGTTACATTTTGTTTGTATTGTTATTTGTTTGTTGGGTAATAAAAGTGGGGATGCTGCTTTTATATATATAAAAAAAATTGGTTATACTAATTGGAAAAATGTTTTGAAATTCTTTTTATTGTTTAGGAAGGAGACACATCCGGTTCATACAATGGTGCTAAAGTGAAGTTTGATCTATACCTAAAAACCAAACAAAAAATGTGAATTATATGTTATCATCAAAATGTTAAAAAAAGGAGGTTCAATATGGCACTCGGTTAACAACGTTTTTACATGTTATTCGATGTTTTTTGAAGGCAAGTTTGACATTTTGAGAACACGATGAGTCTGAAATATCGAAGCGGTCATTTCTCCCACTTATCAAATAATTTTGTAAGCATTCTAAAAAGTTAGTAAAGTACAACAATCAAATGCTCCAAATAATAATCAATTGACTGAAATTACAATTAAAAAAGACTAGAAGATTGTGCTATTAAAACAAAAAAAATTATTCTCAACGAGATTGAAGATAAGTTCTTTTTTCTTTTGATCGATGTGAATTGTTCAGTTAAAGAGCAAGTTGGTGTGGTTTTGAGATTTGAATGGTCGTGATCAAATAACTTCTTAGGATAGTAGTACATGTTAGTGACACGACCACAAATTGTTTGAAAAAGACTATTAATGCTTTCTTTGTAAGTAATAGATTATAACTTTTGAAGTTTAGAGATCAAGATTATGATAAAACTTCTAGTATGCGTGGGGAACTTCATGGACTAAAAATACTTTTTTGATATTCATAAGTCGGACCAAATGACTCATTATATTTACAAACTGTCTTAAGTGACGCAATTATAAGATCTCATTTTCAAATGGTTTCCTCACAACATCTTCAAGAGTACTCTGATTTCACAGTAAAATTCTTTATCAAAGATGCAGAAGTTGAAAGAAAGGTGGATTAAGACCTATGTTCTTACCAAATAAGCCCACAAAGCCCAAAGACTCTAACCACTCTACATCCTACTATATATCTCTCCATAGGTGCAAGTTATGGTTACTCTCTATATACTTGATATACTTCTACTAATTTTGACATCCCGAATGTAAAAAGGGATCATCCCGAAGCACGATCCGAGTGTAAAAAGGAATCATCCCGAAGCAGGACTAACAACTAGATAACATCAACAATTCAACAACCATAATATTTACTATCCATAGACAACAATCGACCAGACCATTAAATTGAAATTTAACAATTATGCAAACAATGGTGCAATTTCACTTGCACCCTGAAACGGTCAAAGAAAACAAACAAAACGACATAAACAATGACAAAATATTTATAGCAAATAAAAGAATTTATATATTGAATTAAATTTCAAAAAAGAAAAGAAAAAAAAATTGCCACTACCCACGTGACCATGTACATTACCTCTTCACTCCAAGAGGGGGAATCAAGGGAAAAAAAAAATGAAGTCTTGGGTGAGCTAATATCTGACCCCCAAAAGAGAAAAAAAATGTATTTTTATTTAATTCATCATTATTTAATTTTTTTTTTTGTTGGTTTCCTAAAATGAGTCTGTTTAATACGAAATGGGCTGGAATGGGCCTGTAATGGGCTCTAGTACAGGAAAACTTCAACACTGGAATTTCTTACTTGAAGGCAAAGCGGGCACGCTTGAGCCAGTTGGTCACATTCTGTACAAAGACAGAGATGCCGACACGGCAGCACCACCACCGTCGCCGCTCTTTTCTGGCACCCTTTACAACTGGGCCCACCTGACACTGTTACCCTCTCCGGGTCCACATACGCCGATTCCGCATCCTCCGCCTGCCCTTCTACTCCCCCGCCGGATGAACCTAGACCACCATCATCCCCCCCTCTCCTGTTATCCTGCACCACTCCTCCGTTCATTATAGCTTGCTGTAATTGTGCCTGCAACGCCGCCGCCGTAGCCTCCTGCGCCCTTGCCTTCGCTTGCCAAACCTGCGCCTCCACGCTAAGTTGAGTGGCGCGTGCTTCTAACTCAGCGTTGCGCCGAGCGGCCTTCTCCACTTCCGCCTCTTTCTCCCTCAATCTTCTTCCGATTGAATCCTCCGCTGCGCTTATTAGCGCACGATAGTGCCTGTGCCTCTTCTCTGCTAATGTGCGCCTCAACTGCTCTCCCTGTACGGAACATAAACCATCCCTCAAAACTCAATTTTTTTCCCCTTTCCCCCAATTGAGTAGATAAAAGAGAAGAAAATCATACCTGCGCCTGAAGGAATTGATCAATTTCTTCTCTCTGGCGTTTAATCTGAGAGGTAAAATCTTCCGATAGTAAAGATAAGATAGTAGAAGAGGATTGGCAGAGGAAATTCTGTTGCTGTTGCTGTTGCTGTTGTTGATAATGTTGATTTTGCTGAATTTGTTGGTCGCCGAAGGACAATCGGAGGCCAGTTGAAACGACATTCTGTTGAGATTGATTATTATGAAGTTGAGAAAGATCAATCAAGTGAGAAGTTTGTTGCTGCAAAGAAAATGGATGGATTGGCGTGGCGGTAGTTATTCCGGCAGTTGTTGATGAAGCGACTTCTCTTGCTCTCTTTCTCGGATTACTATTATGATGATTATTATTAGCCCCTGTTTTCCATATCCAGATTGATTTCAATCCTCAGAAATTCCCAGAGAGACACAAAAATGAAAAGAACAAGCAACAGTAGATGCTAACCTCCATTAGTGAAAAGCATAGGAGATTGATCAAGAAAGGCTCCGGGATGCGGTTGCAATGAGTAATCAAGACCGTCTTGGGCGTTTCTGCAAATAGGAATGAAAGAAAACAGAGTTAAAGAAATGAAGAAAGAGAGTAAAATAAAGATTGAGAGAGATTAGAAGAAAAAGAGGAAGGAACCTGTTGAGAAGGAGAACATTGGAAGGGTATTGAGCTTGAACAGCCATTGATATGATATGATATTGAAGAAAAGGGGGAACAAGTGTGAGATGTAAATAGGGAAGAAAAAGAGCAATAAACGCTAACACATAAGAAGCATGAAAAGAAAAGATGCCCCTGAAGCTAAGGCGGACTCTTCAATGAAAAAGAGAGAGAGAGAGAATTGAAATAAAAACAAATTAAATTTCTTTTGTACAGAAGGAAGGAGAAATAGAGAAGTGATGAATGAATCAATGAATCCCCAACTGCCTTTTCATATGCCTTTGCCTTGTTATCGTCTCATCATCATATTTTCCATTTTTCACCTAATAATTTAATTCAATTTCTTCTTCCCCCAATTCTTTTCATTTATACTTTCTTCCTCCCTCCCTTTGCGTATGGTATGGTAAATAAATAATAATGTTGTTTGTTTCTCTCTCTAGAACAATAGAGATTGAAACGAATGAGTCCAAGAGAGAGAGAGACACCTTCCCTTATTATGCTCTTTCTTTTTTATTTGCTTTCTCTTCTTCTTCTTCACCACTCCCTTTTCATTCATTTACTTACTTCCTACTACCTACCTACTTTTCTTTTTTTCTACTTACATTTTTCTAACATTATGGGTCTGTTTGGTTCAGCTGTTAGCTAATAGCTGTTGCGGTTGCTGTTAACTATTTGCAGTTGCAGTAAGCTGTTAGCTGTTTGTTATTAGCTGTTTAATTACTAGTGTTTGGTAAAATTATATTGAACTGTTGCTGTTCGGATTTAAAATGTCTAAAATGGATATGTTTTAAATTAATCAACGATGAAATTATAAAAGGAAAAATGTGAAATTAAAAAACATGGTACAGTTTTACTCATAACGTTGACAGCTAAGAGAAATTTTACCTCTAACATTGGCAAATTGGGTCGATTTCAGATATTATTAAAAAAACATAGATATTTTATTTCATATTCAACACGAATTGCACATACCAATAGTTCTAAAAAAAATCTATATTTTTTGTGATTTAATAATAAATTTGAAAATTAATATTTATAAATTCGTCGAAATAGTTGAAATTTTTTTTTGTTCAACTCGTACAAAAGACAATATATTTTTTATTTTCTTAAAAAAAAATCACGTCTAATTATATGTTTGCGATCTGTTACTAACAATGATAAAGTGGTGCACATGTGAAGTGTAGATGACAATATTCATGACCAAGAAGACAGTTTGATAAATTATTTCTCAAATTGACCCAACCTGTCAATGTTAGGGGTAAAATTGCTTTTGACTGCCAATATTAGGGGTATAATTGCACAATTTTAGACATTAAAGGTAAAATTGCTCATAGCTACAAATGTTAGGGATATTTTTGTACCATATCCTATTATAAAATAAAAAATGTGTTACGCAAATTAATAAAAATAATTTATATAAAAAATAAAAAAAATTACTGAACGCAACAAAACCTTGTTCTTCCGGTAATTATGTTGTAGAAATATAAATAATGTTAAAGAATAAACATATTTTGTGGAAATAAGAAGGATAATTTTGTCAATAATAAATAACTACAAACAGCTGTTTATGAAAAGCTCCAAATATGAGCTTTTCGTAAAACGCTCCAAAACGTTGCAGTTCCAGAGAAAACGCTAAACGCTACGGTTATATAAACCTAACCAAACGCTATATTTCTTGCGGTTTGGAGTGAAACGCTAAACGCTCATCCGAAAAGCTGAAACAAACACCCTCTATATTAAAAAAAAAACTTAATACACCATTTGTCCCTGAATTTATCAAAAAATTCGATTGATCTTAAGGCCCGTTTGCTTTAGCTACTGTTTTCTGTTACGGTTTGCTGAAAAAAACTGCTTTTTCAAAAAGCAGAGGTTCTCTGCTTTTGTAAAATACTACTTTTCAGAGGTAAGAGTCAAACATGAGATCACTAACCAAACACTTAAAACCTTCATTTTCGAAGTGAAAATGCAAATAGAGCATGAAAACAGCTAACAAACACCCCCTTATAATCTTTCGCAGTGTCTCGATATCCCTAAACTTGTTTAAAACGTCTCAATAGTCCACTGACTTGATTATAATGTAATCAATTAATCATTCGGTTGCAAAACTAAGAAGAAAGTTCTTACTTGTTCAACTGTAAAACTTGTCTTCTCTAATATTAGAACTGTATACTCTAACTTTGGTTGTTTTACTTTTCCAAAACACGTGCAACACACTTTCCGTATGTATTACAGTGTTTTAAAAAGGGGACCGGACCGACCAGTTGGAACGTGAACCAACCATGAGTATGATCTGGTTATAGATTCTACGGTTTAACAATGTTAAACCGGATTGAACCGGGATCAAACCGATGAACCAAATTAATTTATTATATAATATATTTATAATATCATTCGGTTAAACCATTCTGGTTCAATCGATTGAACCAGTAAATCATTAACCCAATCATCATTCCGGTTTGATATAACATTGTTTTTTTTTATAATCGGGTGATTAATTTATTATATTTTACGTAAGTTTGAAAGGCTATTTGGATATTTTATTAAAGTTTAAGGAGGTTTGGGAATATTTGAAAAAGTTTAGGTGGGAAATGATGTATTAAGGGTAGAAAAACAAAGGTGGGTTAAAGAGTACGATAGTAGTGGTTATAAGTTGGGGGGTTCCTCTGCCTCTGAGTTTGTTTGTATTATGGTCCCATATGCCATATGCTTCTCTCTCTCGCCAGCTTTCTTTTCTTTTCTTTTTACTTATTTATTATTGATATCGTCTCGTCTGAATTTATTGTTTAGAATTAATTATTAGGCACTACAATTCATGTGAATAAATTAATTAATTAAAATCACAATTAATTTCTAGATGTTTGCTTATAACACATTCCAAGTATGAAAGCTAAGCTATCTTATTGTCTATATTTGAAAATACTAAAAAGAAAAGAAAAGAAAGAATAATCCACGTAAATTGATGCACATTTTGTGATACATCATTCTTTAATTAATTTTAGAATCTTATCTTAGAAAGTAAAGAAAAGAAAAGATCAAAATGGTTCCAATCTAATAGCAAGATTGCTGGCTTCATTTCTTTTAAAGATTGCTGTGTTTGATCAAGATTTGGTCAAATTTTTATTATGCAATTAACTCTTCTATATATACATATATCCATATTTTAAGGCTGCAACAACTATCTCATTTTCAAAATTTTTAGTTTAACTTTTACAGATAATTATGCGTTACTATTAACCCTATTCAAGTGGTTATAATATTCTTGCTCCTTTTAATTAGCCTATTCACCAAACAATAACTTCATTTTCAATTATCATTTAATAAACCAAATAATTACTAATTCTTATCAAAGAAATCTCGGATAAGTTATAAAACTCATCTTTAATTTTCAGATGAGAAATTATATAGCTATAAAACCAATTTAGTTTTATAGAAATACTCTATAGGTGAACATTTATATAGGTTATCCGTGTTACCTATTATTTGGTTACATTTGATTTGACCCTTGATCTATTACGATTGGTGAAATTTCACACAATTTGTATTAAAACTTAACCAAATCATTATCTTATTGATAAGTAACAATATTTTAACACTCGAACGTAATAGATTTTAGTTTGTAATTTGTTTTTTATTTTTTTAATCTAATTAATTATTTCCACAAAATGTGGTAAAAAAAACTTTAAGAAATATCAAGTGTGAAGCTCAAGTGTCAAAATATTGTTATTTGTCAATGAGATAACGATTCTATTAAGTATTCATACAAATTGGGTGAAATTTCACCAATTGGGATAAGTTAGAGGCTAAATGTGACCAAATAATAAGTCAGGGGCCAAATGATAAAATTTTGAATAGATTAGGGATCAAATAATGCTTTAAGCTTTTTAGAAACAATTACATAGTACCTCAATTTTTTTATTTTCATCAACTCTTTAGTCCTTATGTTTGAGTCAATGCTCAAATTAGACTAAACAAAAATTAAAATACTAAAATTACCCTTTATCCTATGTTTTAATAATAAAATAATTATTTTTCTATTTTCTATTTTCTTTCTTACTTTTAACAACTTTCCCTATGATATACATGACTTCAGTTATGATGCGAAGAAAAAAGCCTAAATTGAGAAGTCCAAGCCTAAGCCCAGACTTTGAGTTGGAGCCAGAAGTGAAGCATTTAAATTTTGTAAAAGTTTAGAAATCTTATAGGATTGTACTAGAATAGCCTATGTCATGTCATGTTACTTTATGTATTTATATATTTATTTACTCCACAGCATTCAAACTGCGCGTTTAAATCCATGAGCTGTTAGAAGCCGTTCAAAAAGCCGCTTTAAAATCAATAAATAAAGTCCCTCAATAGCAAGTTGATAAATACTTTCCACAAACGAACCTTGTCAAGGCATTGACTTCCAACAAGGTCTGTGCCAAAGTCGGGTGCGTTGGGACATCTTTGTAAGGCAAGGGTTAGGATATTGGATACACCTAACTTCGGGTTGGTGGTTTGACTTAATGTGGACCCCAAACATACTTTGGTCCTAAGCATAGATTGGGAAGTGCCAAAGTATTAAATATTTTTCCCTTCAATCCGAGAGTTAAATAGGATGTAATCAGATAGTTCTACCTAATTTACATAGAGTGTACAAACTTAGTCTCACTAAGTCGAGGCCAAATAGGAATCTCGGCTCACTAAGTTAAAGCATACGACAACATGAATTGAGTTATAGGGATAATAATTCATTTAGTGAGAAGAAACAAAAGACCTAAAAAGATGAACCAACTTTATTTTTCTATGTAGACTTGGTAAATGGCAAATACTAACTCTGTTCCTTAAGGCACATCCTTGAGAAGGACAAACTCAATGGGCAGAACTTTACTGACTGCTCGAAATCTATAGATAGTGCTTATCCAGGAGCAAAAAGAATATGTTCTGAACCGAGATTTTCCTTCCATCCCCATCCAGAATGCTACTTAGGAAGTGTTGGACATTTACGAGAAGCATAAGAAGGAGTCACATGATGTGACCTGTCTTATGCTAGCAACAAACTGAATTGCAAAAAAAAGTTCATAGACCAATATGTAGACCTAACAGTTATTGTGTTTGGGTCGTGTTCATGTCGTGTCATTTCGGGTTCGTGTTAACGAGTAAACCCAAATCCAACCCAAAAACTTTCGTGTCACAATCGTGTTGACCTGTTCGGATTATTGTCGATTTAGTGTCGTGTTAACTTTAAAAGTTAGATTGTAGCTATTGTATGATCAATTAAAGTTCATTAGATGTATTAAACCTATCATACAGATGGAACGTTTATCATTGAAATGATGAAACACCCATCATTCCAGTGTAATATGCATCTTTATTCAAAGACCTTATAATCAATAACAACTAAACACAACATATGAGATTTATTTGAATATATCATATTGGATATGATACATTCAAATACATATTTAGAATCTTAAATATTGTTGTTCATTGAGAACATATTGTATGTTGCTCAAATGAGACATTTCCTTAAAAGGTGGCATCATCACTTCTAGAAAATTAGTGGGAGCAATAAGGAGACAGAATTCAAGCAAAGAAAACTCATTAGATGAGTGCTTTAAAGGCAACTCCTAAATTCACTAGAACACACCAATCCAATGAAGCTCGAATGAGATATTTTTCTCCAAAAGCTAGTGTGAGCACGAATTGGATCCTTGCAAAGTTAAAAACTAATTTTAAAAGTCATTTAAATAACAAGACGTGTTTCTTTTTGTATGTTCCAAACAACACATTGTTCATTAGTCTATTTTAAAATGCCAAGTATATCGAAGAATATTAATGGACTAAGATTAAAAGCTACAATTCATACTTTTCATCCTAGTGGCAGTAAAGATCTTCACGTGATGGAAACAGGAGTGATGCATAAGCTTTAGGAGCCCTAGTCACAATAAAATCCATAGAGGATCACATATCAATTCATATCTAATAGAACTATTAACTATAAGCCAATAATCTATTAAGTCTGCTTACTTGTCTAAACTGATTAGTAGACTATCCAAGATTAATGATCTGCTCATATTTGGTGGTTGATGACATGGTCAAGTGAAACCGTGAGGCAACAAGATATTAATTTAAATATCTCTGGTCTGTTACTATCGTGAGAATAACAACTAACTAAATACTAGTATGTGCTTTGATCGTAATGTATTTCATCGATTACAAACATTGAATGTCAAATCAGGGGCATTAGGATTTATGAAATAGTAAGCTCTAGATTGATCCATGAGAACACCACATGATTAAGATTGTCATAGGTGGTTCATGTAACTTTGATTGATCGCCTAATGGGTCCATGACTGGGTGCAAAGTATGGGTTCAGTTGAGGGTATTATACACCATGCTTAGAAACCATGAGCGAAGTGAGGGATTATTTAATCTCTTATTAGGATGAGATATCACCAACCATTTGATTAGTGGGACTAAGAAGCGTGTGGACATACCTGAATGACGCAATGTGTAATTGCTTATTTGAACTTATCAGTTCACTAGAGATTAAGGAAATGTCCGAGCGAAAAATGAGGGTGACTTAACCATGCCTCTTACTAAACTTGATATTGTAAAGAAAAGGATTATTAAGAAGTTACTATTAGGTTTTCGAAGGTTACATACAAGATTTCTATCTGAATGAATTATCATAAAGGTCAGCTAAAACCTTGTATGATCAGTAAAACGAATATGATGTTCGTTCTAACCACCATCTCTAGATAGCCTAGCAGGATCGCTTGCAGAAGAGACTGGATAATAATATAAGGTTTCTGGCAATGTCTTAGCTTTCATGCCTAACACGATTTCTTGAATTTAAAAGCATTATATCATTGGTGTGTGGACCTAGGTAAACTGAGAAATTTAATTAGATTGCATTATAGTTTAGCCTGACCCATATTTTTTTTTATGAAAATGCATATATATATCTCCATTAGATACAAAAAGAACAGGTACAACAAGAAAAGGAAAAGGAAAAAGTAAAAAACCTTACAAAATCCACAATGGGACGAAAATGACTACAAAAACCATTAAAAGCCATAAAAGGTACAAAACACATAGAAAAATAATAAAACATATGCTTCATTGAAATCCAAATCCGTAGAAAAGCAACTGCAATCGAATCTTCATCATTTAGGCCATTCCGAACATTCGGATCTGAGTCCTTTCTTTTGTTACAACCACGTAGATATATTGATCCACGTATAAAATAAATCGTTTCCGCTCTTGCTAAATCCGAAAAAGGTATAAATAGTAGAATAATGGAGAATAGATACAATTCAAATGGATAAAGAGATCCAATAAAATATATAAACACTGACTGAAAAGAAATACAATAAAGAAAAATTACAGTAAACCTAACCCGTTAGGAGGAAGAAGAAGGAACTTCCTTCTTCCTTTTTAAAGTAGATCCACAAAAGATAAAAAAAGCTTGAAGATCTTGACAAAAAAATAGTAAGAAGAGAGAGAGAGAGTATTTGGTAGTTGGAATGAGATAGCCTGACCCATAATTAATTAAATAAAGAAAAGGGCCAAATTGTCTAACTAGATTTTTAATTTAATTAGATTAAATTGGCAATACAAATTTAGATAATTTTATGCATGTGTGTGTATATATATACAAACTATAATGTATATACAGTTATATTTTTTTTTTATAGTTTATCCAATTTTTCGGTTTGTGGGTTGTCGGGAACCCTTTAGGTGGATAATGTAAAGTAATAATAATATTGGACATTATTCTTTACATTTATTTATATTTATATATAAACTAAACTAATTAATTAAAAGAAAGTTTATACTATAGAGAAGTGTCGCCAAATATTTATGTAACTTTCGAGAACCTAATAGTAACCTCTCAAGTAATCCATTGCTATTGGATATGAAGTCCAGCACGAGGCACAATTAAGTCATCCTCATCTGTTGCTCGGATATTTCTTGATCTCTAGTGAACTAATGAGTTTGAATGAGAAATTACACATTGCCCCATTCGGGTCTGACCACACGCGTCTCAGTCCCACTAGTCAAATGTCCATTGATATCTTATCTTTTTCAGAGATTCAGCAAACCCTTGCTTCACTCACGGTTTCTGAGCATGATATACAATCCACCCAACTAAACCAATACTTGGCACCTTGTTATAGGCTCGTTAGACGATCAATCAAAGTACAATGCAAACCATCTATGCCCTATAGTGAACTTGGTCTAAGGATTCAACCTAGAGTGTTACATAAGAACCACCTATGACTATTCTGACTATGTGGTGTTCTCAAAACAAATTGATCCAAGGCTTATTATTTCATAAGCCATGATTTCCCTAATTTGACATCTAATGTTTGTAACTTGTGAAACAATATTACAATCAATGTACATACTAGTCTTTAGTTAGTTATCATTCCCATGAAAGTAACAAACCAGAGATATTCAGATTAGTATCTTGTTACCTCACAGATTCACTCGACTAGGTCACCAACCTACTAAATATGAGCATATCATTAATCTTGGAGACTTTATTAATCAGTTTGCACAAGTAAGCTGACTTAACATATTAGTACCTTATAACCTTTCCTTGTTGGCCATCTCGTCGAGCTAGCTAGTTATTGTCGACTCCTCAATCTTCAGTCAGTCAACTCCTTAAGTTGTAATCCCTACGAATCTCCATAAACATCTCACAGAACATTTGTGTTCCGTCTCCAACCAAAAACTTCAGTTATCTGTGTTCTGTCTTGAGAGAGGTGAAAAGGCTCAAGTCTTCTTTACATGGGATGCCTTCAGAACTGAGGTACTTTTTTTGCCATTCTTATTCTTTTTGTCATCTATTTCTGTTGGTTTTCACATATTTGATTGTTTATAAGGGTTTTCATGCTTTTTTGATGAATTTTCCTGGATAACTTATATATTTTTTAAAAGTAATAATTAGCTTGTAGAAATATTAATTTTCACAGATAGGATATCATACTCAAACTAAAAATACAAGTTTAATGAAAGATTAAAAAAAAGAAATTGTTTAAATAGTTTAGTATTAAATGAAGAAATGGTGATTTGTAATTATATATGATGTTTTTGGTACAAGTTTATTTTCATGTTTCTTTTCCCTCTCTTCGTTCTGCTTATACATTTTTTTTTGTTAACTTCCTATTACTTTCATGTATAACACTTGGTTTCCAATTTGTTTGTGATGCTCATCGGACTGATGAAAATATACTAGACATAGGTTAAATTGGATAATTCATGTCTTTATAAAGCTATAACATTTCCTTTTTTCTTTTCACTCACTCATCCATGTCCTTTATTCGTGTCAGTCCAAACTTTTCCTTTTGATAAATGGTTCGTTGAGTTCTATTTTGATTATGTTTGTACATGTTAAAAAGGTCAAAGACTTATCTCCAAATACTGTTTTTAAGTTCCAAACAGTTACTGCAAGACAACAACACTCCTTATCACTGCCTCAGTGTTATACGTTAGTAGTTTAAATAAATTTGGCTGATTCATTTGAATTAATTTCCTAGTTTATTCATTTTCATATATGGTGGTTTTGTTTGTAATGGATCGAGATGATAAGATTTGGTTGGAACTTCCTAAGTATAGTAAGGAGTATGCTAATGGAATAAAGTCATTTGTTGATAATGCATTTGTCAGGTATGCCGATGGAAACCAATTGAAGTGCCCGTGTAAAAAATGTTACAATCGCAAATGGCTTTCTCGAGATCAATTATATGATCATCTAATATGGCATAGTCCATATCCGATTTATGTGATTGGATTTATCAAGTTATGGTTGAAAATATAAGTGGATATGTCGGTGGGATTAACCTTATTTTAGAAAGTAGTTTTGGGGATGATTTGGATACGATGCTACATAACACTTTTAGGCATATAGGCAATGAAATGGAACAAAATGAAGGTGGAGGTAGATATGGAAAAAATGCCGATGCAAATTTTTTTTACGACCTTCTTGAGGATGGAAAACAACCACTGTATCCTGGTTGTGAAAACTTTTCTAATTTGAAGTTCATAATTTGACTTTATCTTTGGAGGTGTACCCATGGAGTTAGCGAGGTTGCATTTTCTGAACTTTTGGCTTTGATTCGTGAAGCCTTTCCCTAAGCAAATGTACCTAAGTCCTTTAATGTTGCAAAATGTATCATTAAAGATTTGGGTCTTGATTACAAAAAAATACATGCATGTCCTAATGATTGCATGTTGTATTGGGGTGAAAATGAAAATGACAGTGCTTGCAAAGTATGTGGCAGTTCAAGGTGGAAAGTGAATGAAGATGGCATTGTTCCTAAAGATAATGGGTGTAAAAAGAAGTCTTCCAAAGTAGTTGCGAAAGTGATGAGATATTTTTCGCTAAAACCAAGGCTACAATGTATGTTCATGTGCAAAGAATTTTCTGAACTAATGATCTGGCATGCTAGAGTATGTAAAAATGATAGGAAGTTGAGACATGCAGCTGATGGTAAGGCTTGGAAGGTTATGGATTCTATGTACCCCCAATTTTCAAGTGAGCATCGTAATATGAGGTTAGGTTTAGCTTCTGATGGTTTTAATCCTTTTCGAACAATGAGTATTTCCCATAGCACTTGGCCAATTATGTTAGTGAATTACAACCTACCCCATTGGCTAAGCATGAAACCAGAAAATTTAATTCTATCAACTATAATTCCCGGCCCCAATTCTCCCGGAAATAATATTGATGTCTACATGCAACCTTTGATCAAAGAGTTAAATGAATTGCATGATATAGGGTTAGAAACACATGATGCACTCATTAATGAAACATTTGTGATGTGAGCAGCTCTATTTTGGACAATTAGTAATTTTCCGGCATATGCAATGTTGTCTGGATGAAGCACTAAAAGAAAATTTGCTTTCCCTAATTGCCATTACAAGACTTCCTCAGTGTACTTGAAACATAGTAGGAAAATGTGCTATATGAACCATCAGATGTTTTTTGATCTTGAAGAGGAAAGTTGGATAAGTGGAGGTTGGATAAGTGTAGATTCAATGGTGATATTGAAGAGGAAAGTGCTCCTATTGAATTGTCTGGGACGGAGATTGATCACTTATTGCATGGATATGTAAATGTGTTTAGAAAACAAAAAAAGAATCAAAAGGCCAATTCTGATGTTCCTTGGAGGAAGAAATCTATTCTATTTGAACTTCCATATTGGAAACACAACATCTCCCACCATAATCTTGATGTTATGCATATTGAGAAAAACATATGTGATAACATTATAGGAACATTATTAAATATTCTTGGGAAGACTAAAGACCATCTTAATGCCCATTTGGATTTACAAGAAATGGGTATTAGAAAGGAATTGCATCCTACTTATTCTGATGATGGGACAAAAAGGAATTATGGGGGTTTCATGTTTTGATATGAAAAATGAAGAAAAAGAAATGTTTTGTTCTGTGTTAAGAAATGCTAAATTTCCATATGGTTGTGCATCCAATATATGTCATTGTGTGCAAATGAATGAGAAGGAAATTTCTGGCTATAAGAGTCACAATGCTCATTTCATCCTTCAATATTTACTCCAATTTTCTATGAAGAAGATTTTGAGGCATGAGGTAGCTATACCTTTGATAAGGTTGGGTGGATTCTTCAAAGCATTGTGTAGCAAAGCTATTGAACTTGATGACTTAAAGAAGTTGCAAAATGACATTTGTTTGACACTTTGCCAACTTGAGATGATTCCCCCTATCATTCTTTGATATAATGGTTCACTTACCAATTCATTTGACTAGAGAAGTCAAGCTTGGAGGTCCGGTGCATAGTAGATGGATGTTTCTAATAGAGCGATATTTAGGGAAGTTGAAGTCATATATTCGCAACAGGAGTAAATCAGAAGGGTCTATAGCTGAAAGATACTTGGCAGAAGAATGTTTAACATTTTGTGCTAGATACTTAGGAGATGGAATGAAGACGAATCAATCAGCCTTCTCTAATTCTTGTAGTCCCACAATGAAAAATGTTGGTTATCCTATAGGGACAAAGAGAAACAAAAATGGAAAATCATTTCATTTGAATGATGATATATGGAATAAAGCTCATTGTTATATTCTTTTCAACTCCCAGAATGACGATGTGGAGAAATACATCGAGTAAGATTCTTATCTATTAATATTCAAATATGTATCTAAGTATTTATTTAATTAGTAAAAAGTGTTTTATTGCCAATCCATAGGGAACATCGCCATATTTTTGAAGGTCATAGAAATGCAAAAAAGATATAAAAGAGTACAAGACCATAGTACAGAATTCCACAAGTAGTTTAGGGAGAAGATTGAAAATAACAATTCAGTTTCAGATGAGATATCATGCTTCGCAAAGGGGCCTAATCGATCAGCCAAGAAACATAGTGGATATGTGATTAACGGGTATAGATTCCACACCAAGAAAAGAGATCGTAATAGTGGTGTGTTTTTTACAACCTTAACAACAAGCTTTGCAAGTTCAAAAGACCAAAATCCAGCCGTGGGGAATGTTGGCTACTATGGATCAATAGAAGAAATAATTGAAGTTGATTATTGGGGAGAGTTTAATGTGGTTTTGTTCCAGTGTTGTTGGTACCAACAACAAAATAATGAGTACGACTTTCCTAGAGTGAATTTTAATAAGTTGATATGAAAAAACGATCCATTTGTGTTGGAAACACAAGTGAACCAAGTTTTTTACATTGTGATCCGGTTGACAAAAACTCATATTATGTTGTTAAGAAGATACCAACATAGTGTTTTTATATAGAGGAAGAAGGGAAAGTAGGGGAAGAAATTGAAGAGGGTATAAATGGGGTTGATATACTATAACTTTGATTTTCAAATTGATAACATGGTGGGTTTATTCAATTTTCTAATGTTTTTATTTGTCTTGTATTAAGATGAATTTTTTTGTTTATAGAATTCATTAGTTATTAAGTTATAATCTCATATTTTGGTTGCAAGTTTTCATTGAGTACATTTATTGTTTTTGTTCTTTTTCAGAATGGAGAGTAAAAGGTTCATATTGAAATTTCACCATAATGGAGTATTCACTACTAAGAAATATATGGGTGGAGATGTCTTCAAAACAAGTTCACTTGTAGATTCTGACCAGATGTCTTATACGGAGTTACTATCGATTGTCAAAACTGATATTGGATATGAAATGATAGGTGGGATTTTTGTGTTGAAAGAAAAAAATGGTGTCTTCAAATTGTTATATGATGACATTGATGTTATTGACTATATGTCAAATTTTGCTGATAAAGAAACTCTTGAGTTTTTTTATTGACAATGAATTCAATGAAGTTCAACAAGCCACTCAAAAGCAACCATTTATTTGTGTTCAATCACGTGAGATAACAAAAACATGTATGTGTTTTTATACACTCAATGATTATTAGACTTTGTGTTATTCTTTTTGCGATTGTGTGTTCTAGGATTGTAAATCATTTTCGTTTTTTGATGGGTAAGAATAGGATAATGGTAGCGAACATAAACAATAATATTTTTAACGTGTTGTATTTTGGTCATTTATTATAATTACTTATTGGCACTCATGATGATGTAGCATCCTAGTATTTAAGGCATTTTCAACTGCTTGGTTCCACTTATAAAAATGCTTCCTAGCAAGTTCCTTTAATGTCTCCACTTATGGAATCCAAGGCTGCAATTAAGCATTACTTGTATATAAACTTTGTTTTTTTTTACCTTGATGTGCTCAGGATATATAATAACATTTTGCTAACTTATTTGGTAGTTTACTGAACTGCATATTGACACGAAAATAGCAAAAAACATTGAGAATTTTGCATCTTACTGGTCTCTTGTTTGTGGACACTAGCAAGTATACTAGGTCTATTGTAGTTGGGTAAAGCCAAGTGTCATTTCCACAGGGATTGAGTTAAGATTGAGAACAGTTACCTTAATCACTAGACATAATAAAGTTGATTGTAGTGTAGTGAACATGTAGTAAAATAGGGAAACAAAGATAATGTAAGCTAAATATCAAATGGGAAACAGCTGCTGGTCTAGCGCTACGCCGAACAGCAATTGCTCATATAACTAATTTAATAAAATAGACATCTTTAAGGTTCCTGGCTTGAGTCTCTCCTTCTAAGATCACTACGGCCAGGTGTCCCTTTTTCCATAGGTTCTAAGAATAATGCTTAACCAGGAATCCTAACGTTAAGTTGTTCCAGCGTTAAGAGCAAGGAGCATTCATAAAGAAACCTCAACATGTGGTAATATTCGTGTCTATCCAACACAACATGCATCAAATGGTTATTTCCATAAATTAGGAGCAAGGTCATGTCATCCCTTTTCACTAGCATTTAGACATGATCAATATCTAAAACATTCCATACACCATTTGAAAGCCATTCATTGATAAAGATGCTCATTAATACATTAGAAATACTTACAATCACCATTTATGGCTGGCTAGACCGGCAACAAGTGTACTACTCACTCATTTCCATGAGTGAACAAGATGTTCGCACCCAAAAATACTTAAAAACAGAAACTTGAAAAGAAAGTTAAAAGAGTGGCTACTAGTAATGATAAACTTCACCTACTACAAAGTTAACTTTTTATAGGGTGAAGATTTTAACCCTAAACAGTAAGGGTAGAATAATACTTAAACCAAAAAACACAAAAAGAACATTACATCACAACCATCTATTTCATCTTGGTACAAAAGGTAGTCTCCCACGTTTCATTCTCCCATTGGTCCATGCTCAACCAACGTGTTTATCCGAAACCAGCCAATCCGACCCTTTTCGTTGCTGAATGTGTATTTTCGCACTACTCTGCAGTTATTCAAGAGGAATCCTTGTGAACTGTTATTTCTGGCTATTTCCGTCCATTCTTGGTGGAAACTTGGGTATTGTTAGCTCTTTTCCATGAATGATCTGCCTCACAATATTGTCTATCTTGCTCGCGTCACTTACTCCTGCAGCTTTTTTTTTCATATAGATCAACATAGACTATTGTAAGCTAGAATAAGTCTAAATTCATATAGACTAATTGCAACTGATTTATTTATATATTTTCTCACCTTATGTGCCACTTTCGAGAATAGAAGAAGATATATGTGTCTAAATTCTAATCAATATATATTGATTAATTAAATGCATTGATTTGTCAAAATTTTTTTGTTTATGCCATAAACGTTTTTTAACATTAATTTATGTATATTGTACTGTAGCAACTCATGTGTTTCACCAAAGTCCAAGGAAAGCGCTTAAAGATAAGCGCAAGTATGTGATTTTGCAAAGTTTACAACAACAATAAAAGCAACTGAAAAAGGGTCTGAAAAAAAAGTTTCCTATTTAGCCATTAGGTGGACGAACAAATTGAATATACAACAGATGAAGAAGTTGGAGATCAAATGGCCATGATGTTGAAATGATTCGGGTAGCCACTATTAAAATACCCAAGCGAGGTCGCTAAATTATGATTAAAACAAATTGTTGATCTGTTGGGAAATTTTCATTTTATCGATAAAAGGAACGGTCAAGGAAAAGGGAAAATGATTGAGGATGAAGATGATTCACAATATATTCCAATGGATGATGCTGGAAATGAATCGAGGATGGAGAGAATACAAAGATCACAACTAAGGTAATCAAATGAGGAACGTGTTTTGTTTAATGATTTTTTTCACATGTTTAAATTTTTTTTTCCAACATATGATGATTTTCTATATTTTCTGTTCTTATTTAGCACAAAAAAAGGCCGAAAGAGGAATGATGAAATGATGAAAATGTTGCCCAAACGGATAACACGTTCGTGAACAATCCAGAGTTTGGCAACTACAACTAATAAAAATGATCTTCCTAAAAGAAGTAATTATGGTAAGTTACCAAAATTATATGTAATGCGTTTATGAAAATATAAGTTGAAAACCAATGTTATTTTGGTTAGTCTTTCTTTTATGAAATTTTAAATATGCTTACACAATATCACATGTATGTAAATTTGGCTGGCTGACTAATACTAATTTAATATTTTTTATTAAAACAAAATTAATTAGCTTTTCCATATATATATATATATATATGTTACCTGACGGATGTTCAAAGACTTGACCATGATCAAAGTATAACGTAATTGGTAATACAAACTCTGAGTTAGCAATACAAATTTCATAGAATTTAAATTTAATGGGAAAAGTATAACATAAATTCGTCTAATTACTTGAAATTTGTAGTTCCAAATATGCATAGATCCCGAATGCAAAGCTGCAAAAATCATACATCACAAGTAGTTATGAGAAATAATTGAGGTTATGTTTTTTTTTTTTGACAACGTTGAGGTTATGTTTAATTAGTATTTTAATTAATAGAGAGTAAATTTTAATTACCATGGGTGTGTTGAATTTAGATCAACAGATTTTACCCTTAGGGATAGGTGGCTAAACAATATAAACGGTTTCACAATTTACTCGAGTGTTGGAAAAATTTAAACGTGTGAATTTATATCAAAACACAAGAACTAGATAATTAGTCTGAACCTTAAACTCCAATGCTTGAGCCTGCAGAAAGAGAAAAAGGTACAAGCTTCTAGTCCAACAGGATAGTAAATTAACTAATGAATATCTGAATTTGGCAATAATTATAAAAACTCATCAACATCACGTGTATGTAAAGTTGGCTGGTTGGCTGTTATTTGTTGAAGTTAAAGGTGGCTGGTTGGTTATTAGCAACATCCCTAGAATTTTACTGCTGATTTGATATCACATGTTAAAATTGGTGATCCAGTGACCTTATTTTACAACGCTATTTTATGCTTGTTTTGTGATTAAGACATAGTTAATATATGTTATTGATTTTAGTCATTAGGGTGTATGTTTGTTGGTGTTTGATAAGCATTATCATTTCATTATTCAGGATATTAAGGATTCAAGGAATACATTTTCTAAACCATTTATAGCCAAACTGCTCCAACAAAACAAGAATGAAATAGGTTCCATGGAAAAGTTCCTAGAGATGAGGAAGCAACAAAGTGGAATAGGGGGACGAAGTGAAAAAATGCAGGAAGATGCTATAGAAACACAATTAGAAGTACCAGTTGTCCAGTCTTAGGCTGTAGAAGGTGAACTTTTTTTATATATTACAAATAATGTAATGTTATTCATAAAAACTAACTCAATTTTCAATAATGTTGTGGTTTATACAATTATGGTAGAAATTGGTCAAGTTAAGACAATGAGATATCATGGACAAACAAAGCTTGATGAAATTCATACAAGAAAGTTTGAAGATAGGAAGACAATAGATCTTAATGAAGAGAGACAACCAACGGTTGATGATGAAAAAACATTGTCTGAATTCAGCAATTTTCACTACAAGAAAAACGATAATTAGCAACCAAAAATCTGGTTGCTAAATCGGTCTCTAACAATGGTTAGCAACCAGAATTGCATATTTAGCAACCAAACTGAATCGATTGGTAATTGCAAAGTTGCTAAAACTTTGATACTATATCAGGCTTCTTGATTGCAACGTTTGCAACCACCATTTCAATAGCTAATATGGTGGCAAAGTTAGAAACCGATTATCTACAACCATATGTCGGTTACAAATCAATGAACAATTTTGCAGAACTATTGTGGTTACAAACTAACTATTGGTCACAAATAATCCGGTTGTTAAATTTTGTGACAGCTCAGTTGCCTAGGGTCAAGACAATTCGTCGGCAAATTTATAGGCAATTTTGTATATATATTTCTTAAATTATCATTTCTACAATTTTACTAAACTAACATTAGATAACCATTTAAAAAATTCCATAGTAAAAAAGAAAACAAAAATTAAATAAAACTTATTAATAAGTAATAATTGAAGTTATACGTTCGTCCAAAAAAAAAATTAAAGTTATATATAAACTAAACTAAATATAAACAATTGTTGCTTGTATCCATACAAGGTAAATGTTGAGAAATCGGTCTCTTTGGTAAGGCACATGATCCGCCTGAGGATGGCACATTCATCATGCATGATGTGGGAAGCATAACAGTTGAACTTTTCTCACCTGAATAAAAACTAAATGAACAAAAAAACCCATGATATATCAATCTAAACATAATCACAATTACATTCAATTTTCTTTGATCATGAGGGTCCAAGAGTGTTTTATAGGACTTACAATTAGATACAGTTTTTCGAAATACAAAAACTTTAAAAATCCTCATAAGTGCACTCTGTTTTTTATGCAGTGAATTTAAGTGTTATATGAAAAAGATTCTCAATACTTACATCATAAAATGTATCAACAATCTTCAGTGGACCAGTAAAATTAGAGGATCTGAGCAGCTATATTCAACTTTAAGAGGGTCACAAGAGCGGTGCCATCTACCTGAACTGTACAGGGATGTGCAAAACACTAGAATAAGTAACATTAGGAACATTTTTTTTGGGTTAGAAATCGAAATATCAGTCACTAATTAGATGATTGGTAAAGATTGACAAGTGGTTTTCAATGCACAAATCGCAAAGTTTAGCAAACATCTAATTGTTTTGACCAAAAAATTAACATGATCAATATTATAGTAAAAGCATCTAGGCCTTTAGGTGCATTTTTCTAAAATGGATGTGAATTCCCGTGACATCATTATCATGGACATACATCAAGTTCAAAGTATGAAACTCAATAACATATTAGTTCACACATTTAGTAACAAGTCATTAAATCTAATGATTGATCAACATCAAATATTCTCAAATTCGGGAAAACATTTCAAGCAATATAAATGATGAAATTATGATCACCGATCAGTAGCAAATATTCTCAGATGAGACATCCTTATTGTTCAAGAGGCAAGTCAGTTTCAACTTGACTTAATGATAACTGAATAAGCTTCTAGTGGTTGTGTTCCATTAATGCTAACAATATTGGTCTAATGCTAGGTTGGAAATATCAATAAATAATAATACATAAATGGAAACCTCTGCTAAATAGCTTGTCAAAATCCTTTTTGGACATTAAGTAAAATAGAAACATAGCCTTGTTTGTGAATTTAAAAACTATAAAAGCCTCTGCAACTTGTTTAGTGTTCAATGTACTCAAGTTTAGTCATTCATATGAATTTAAATATCATCACTTGCTCCACTTTTAAATAGCAGAAGGTGTTGTTCATTCCAAATATAGGACCATCTTATAGAGCTAATCCTAAACATGAAAATCAATGGCTGCCTCAAAAGGAATTGATCAGGAGTAAGCAATCCTACATATGGCCACTTCAAGTAGAAATCCTACTCATGTCTAAGAACCGCAATATAGAAATCCTAAACATGAATTTCTATATCCATCCTTAAATATTGAACTTAAAGAACAAGATAAGGCATCGTTGCTTAGCCTTTTAACCCCAAAAGCAGAACCAACTATCTACACTAACCCCACAGTCAGAAACAATTATATATATTAACCCAAAAAACATAACTAATTTGCAGGTAACCGAGGATAGCCGAAAAGACAATTGTATCTATTTAAAACTATAATATCAAAAGCTAAGTTCAAGACTTCATTCAGGATTCTAGCCAACATTTTAGCATTTAAAATAAACTAGAGACTCCACCATAAGTAACACCCATAATGGAAATGACCTAACCAGTAAGTTATTAGCTCATCTTAACTTTTCAGCAAACCTAAACTTTTCGCACAACTGGAAAAGGTAACAACAGAAGCATAATGGAAACCACGTACTATAGACCAAACTAAAAACACTTCAAACAAAATGAATGCTTCAATGCCAACATCAAACACTTCAAGCGCTAGAAGTAAGAGTCAATCAAACAACTTATTTAAGATAGCAGAAACCCTAGAAATAAGCAATTAAAAGTCAATTAAAAGGACAAAATAAGAGTAAGACTGAGACTGACCTCCCTCACAGCCTCCATTAAAGAGAATGAGAAGCTTAAGAAGCAGATAGTTCAAACCCCATCAAAGGGAGAAGAAGCTTAAGAAGCGGAAGCCATCATCGACGACTTGAAGAATCACCATTATTGAAGGGTACAAATCGCAATTGCAAGTGGGAAGAATAAGAGGCAGCAACCCAAAGTTAGGTTTTCAGATTTGAGAGGGGAAAGAAGTCGATCTGGTAAAAGGAAAAAAAGAGCGGCGGAAATAAGTGGGAGAGAGAAAAAGTTAGGTTTCTATATTAGGTTTCAATCTCAAACCGTCCGATCGGAGCATTAGTCAAGATTTAATCATGTTAGTGAAAAAAAGATCATTTTGCCCCTTTTTCCTATTATATAAATTACATTTTTTACACTTGAACTTTGATACGTTTATACTTCAATATCTCAAATTTAGGGATAAGTGTAAAAATACTTCTGACGTCTAAAATGGTACGAGACCCCTAACGTTGGCAGCTAAGAGCAATTTTACCCCTAACATTTGCAA
The DNA here is from genome assembly GCF_963576675.1 of Euphorbia lathyris. Taxonomy (NCBI): domain Eukaryota; kingdom Viridiplantae; phylum Streptophyta; class Magnoliopsida; order Malpighiales; family Euphorbiaceae; genus Euphorbia; species Euphorbia lathyris. The sequence goes on from NC_088915.1 coordinate 25,725,156, forward strand.
GCTGTGTCAATTTTAAACATTTTTTATAAAATACATATATTTTGTTTATTATTCTGCACCAATTGCATATCAGTTGGTTCTAAAAAAATTATATTTTTTTGTGATTTAATAATAGAATTGGAGTTTAATATTTATAAATTCGGCGAAAGATTTTTTTTGTCCATCTCATAGAAAAGACAATATTTTTTTAATTTTTTTCACGTCTAATTATATGTTTATGAACTGTTAGTAATAAATGATAAAATGAAACACATGTGAACTGTATATAATAAGATTCATAACCGATAAGACAATTTGATGAATTATTTATCAAATTGACCAATTTGTCAACTTTAGGGGTAAAATTGATATTCATTGCCAATGTTAGGGGTACAATTGCATCATTTTGGATAATAGGGCTAAATTGCTAATGGATGTAAATGTTAAGCGTATTTTTGTACCATACCCCCTCAATTTTTTTTTCACTTAAAAACTATTACTTTAAATATTAAAATACAATTTCATATTTTTTTTTTGTTTAAAAATATATTACCGGCATCTCTTTCCTTTCTTCTCTATTTAATTTGAGTCAAAATATAATTCAAATATCCAAGTATATATTATATGTAAAAGTCCCTAAATGGTCTTAAAAATTTACAACCATAAAATATATTTTGAAACAGTGTTCAAGTCTCAAATGTATTTCACAAGTGAGATTCTCAACTTCGCAACCGCAAGTTGTGCTTTGCAACTGACTTCAATTCGGTTGCAAATATCGGTTGCTATTATATTTTTTTCTTGTAGTGTTTGTTGGAAACTTTAGCAACGCAATATGTGCGTTTAGACCACATAAATTAGCATAAAAGTACCTAGTAAAGATGAGTTGTGGAATTTTGTACAGGTACAACCCTTAGTCTATTTGTTTAATTAAACTATCACATATTTTTCCTTGTCCTTTGTGATTTAAATAGTAATATTATTGTATCGTTTATGTTAATGATGATTGATTTCATGAATTCTATAGAAAAAGTATATTATAAGTGAATATGGAAAACCATGGGTGATGCGGACTATGCCCGATGCTTGGAGGGTATACAAAAGCCGCATCAAGAAAAAACATTACAAAGCCTATGATAATGATAATGATAGGAGGAAAAACAAATCGAACTTTTTATCAGACAAAGAATTTGATACGCTCCTCCAATTATGGAATGATGTCAAAGTCGAGGTAAAATTTTAAATATCTCAAAACTCAATTTGATATTGTAATGATGTTTTCTATTTCAAATTTTCAGAAATTGGCAGCACAAAATTCAACAAACCGAAAACAAATTAAGGATCAACATACTTGCGGTCCAATTGGATTTGCACGAATCCGCAAGAAGTTGGTATGCATAAAATGAGTTATATAATTTTGTTTACAATTAATATGATTATTTTATACTGAATAGTGACATTCAATTTCATTTCTGATCCATGTAAGAAACTTGAGAAACCCGATCACGTGGAATCGTCAAAGGCAGAACTTTTTATAGCAACACGGAAAAGAAAAGAAGGTCACCAATACAAAGATGAAGACAATTCAACTATTGACAAACTTGTAAGTCAATGATGGAATTAAGGTGTTTGCTATTTTTGTTTCCTTATTTAATTTTGGAAGCTACTTGTTGGATGTTACTAAGCATGGTTAGCTAATATGTGATATATACCGATGAGAGTTAATGATATTTCGAATTCCATGTTGTGATATTATGTGATTTTGGTCTTTGATTAAATGCTGAAATGAGTATAGTTTAGGCAACAAGATCCACTTTAGTTTTAGATTGGCTTTTTGCTTTGGGTTTCCTATAATTAGTGCTGATATAGTTCCATGCTATGATATTATGTGATTTTGGTCTTTGATTAAATGTTGAATGAGTGTAGTTTGCAACAAGGCCCACTTTAGTTTTAGACTGGCTTTTTGATCCGAGTGAAGAATTAAATTAATTAATAGACATGTTAATTGAACGAACGTCTACATGCGATTAATAAATATTTAGAGCTGTAATTTATGTTATCTATAGATATAGTTTGAAGAATAATGTATACTGTCTGGATTTCTATAAAAAAACACCTTATTTTTGTCTTTATATAACCTGGAATTAACAAATTTGCAGATGTTAGTGCAACTTTCTAATTGGTTGAGAACCTCTAGAGAAATCTTTGCTTGAGATAAATTCAAGACAATACTAAAAAATATGATAACATTTGCATTTTTTTAACATGTTTCATTTGCATTTTTGTAAGATCTCAATTTTCTTATTATGATAACATTTGTAAACTGGTACATGTGCATATAAACTGTATGGTTGGATGGTTTACTTTTGGTTTCTTTTGTAGGTTAAAACTAATTTGAGTCATTAAGGTCAAATATTGATTGAGTTTTGAAGATTGGATTTACTAATTTGAGTCATTCTTTGAGTTCAATTTTCTAATGTTATTTCATTCAATAATGATTTTCATTATTTGGATTTTAGGCCAGGATTGAAGAAAAGTTGTCATCTGGAGGTGAAAATATGGAGATAATTGAAGAAGTAGAAAAGAATCATCTCATGGTCGTTCATGGCTTGTTCGTAGGATGTGCCACATCAAGAAAACAAAAATGATTGCTGAAACTTCATCTTCTATTAGTAAGACAAACATTTCTGATGAGACAATCAAACAAATAAAAATCATAGTTAGAGAGGAAATGAGGAATGAAGTTAGATAGGAATTAAGGAACGATGTCAGAGAAGAAATAGAAAATACCATGCATGCCCAACTAAAGAGTGAAGTTAGAGATGAAATGAAAAAGACCATGGAAGCTCAAGTTACAACTATTATACAACCTTGAATTTAAATTTGGATGGGGTTGTTGCTTCTCCCAATACCGCTGACTCTTTTGATTCATGTTGATGAAGGGGAAATGATTTATTTATGCGTATGATTATTGAATTGTAATATTGGGTACTTTTTGATAAATAGTTTCCTATTTTGATGTTGAATTGTAATGTTAAGTACTTTTTGATAGACAATTTCCTTTTTTGTAAACGAATGTTATGTTGCCTTGTACTTGAACTTTTGTTGCCTTTTAGATTATCAAAGTGTTGCTTAACATATTTTAAATCGTTGCTTTATATAATAAGATATATTGCATTTAAATCAAACATCGTTGCATTTGAATGTTGCTCTTGGGTATAAATAATGTTGCGTTTATGATCAATATCATTGCATTAGTAAAACAAATAACTATTGCTCACAATAAAGTGTTGCCTATACTATACAATGTCGTTGCTTTTGCTAATAAAAAAAGCGTTGCTTTTGGCAACATAATGTTGCCTTAGGTCTAAAATAGCATTGCATTTGTATAACATGTTGCTATAGGTTACGAAACATTACCTTTACTCTAAATAATCGTTGCTTTGCATTTGGTTAAAAAATGTTAACAAAAGCAACAATTTATTCATCTTACAAGTGTTACTTTAGGCTAAAAGAATGTTGCCTTTAATATGCTAAGGTATTTCGTGGCCTTTGCTGTAAAAATCGGCAACGTTTTTAGTTACTTTGCATTGAGAAGGTAAGTGTTGCCTCTGACAGCAAAGGCAATGGTGAATATACCAAAGGTTTGAATATGGCCAAAAGTGTTGCCTTTTACCATTTTTTGGTCTATCGTAACACTCTTAGGCTCCAAATGCAAGACGTTGTTGTCGTTGCAATAGGCCATCTATGGTGTAGTCCCCTGCTGGCTCAACATCACCAACACCATTCCCAGCTGAGTAGCTGTCCAATTAGAGGTTTCGACCTTGGTAGCCCTACAACGCATTCTTGCTTGATCTGCCTCGTCACTCCAACTATCAACAGTCCCATTTCCTCCCTCCTAGAGCACTCACACGCACACAATGAATCTTTATAACTTGACTCATCAATCCTTGGGCACAACTCATGAACATGGTTTGGTTGATCCTACTTGCTTTTCAAAGGCAAATAAAATTCTGAAATGGAGACGTGCAATGTTTAACTAGATTAAAGCATTACTCGATAATGAAATGTGGGAGCTTATTCCCCGACCATCCAATTGAAATATCATGACTTATTGATGGCTATTTCGTACAAAACATCTTGTCAATGGTATAGTTGAACGTTATAAAGCACGTCTGGTTGCTTGGGGGTTTTATAACATTTTAGTCTGGATTACAAAGAAACCTTTATCTCGGTTGTTAAGGCTATAACCATTCACACAATTCTTGCTCCTGTTGCATCCAATGGATGGTTCATCAACCATCTTGAAGTCTCCAACACATTTCTTCACTGTAATTTGACTGAAAGAATATCCATGGAACAACCTCGAGGGTTCATAGACACCACTCATCTTGATTTTTTGTGTCGCCTGGAAAAGTCCCTTTACAAACTCAAACAGTCACCCCACAAATGGTTTACCCGTTTAAAAGAATTTCTCGTTCAAATTGGTTTTGTCATGTCTCTAGCGGACAATTATTAATTCATTAAAATAGATGATGTTGCAAAGTTCTACACCTTATGTTATGTCGTTGACATTCCCATCCCTGGCACACTCCTGACTCTCATATAGCAAACCATTGCTCAAATTGAACAAGAATTTCCAATTCGGAATCTTGGTAGAGCATCATATTTTTTGGGCCTTGAAATTTGCTATCTTCAATCAGGAATTTGTATCTGTTAGACCAAATATGTCAATGATATTTTAGATCGGGATGATAAGATGGTTGATAGCAAGCATTGTCTAACTATTACATCTTCTAATCCACCCTGTCTAAGGAATTTTGAAAACCACTTTCCTCGATACAATGTATCCTAATGTAGTTGGTGCACTTCAATATCTCACCATCACTTGTCCAGATCTTTCATTCTCAGTCAATAAGCTTTGTTAGTTCCTTCATGGTCCGACTGATGAACACTAGAAAGCAGTCAAACGCATTTTGTGTTACATTTAAGGCACTTTTGACACTAGTCTTATGTTCTCCCCCGACCCCATTCGTCAAATGCATTGCTACACTGATAGTGACTATGGTGGATGTCCAGACGATCACCACCCCACTAGAGCTTACTACATCTATCTAAGTTAGATCCTTGTGTCCTGGCACACCAAAAAGCAACCAATCATTGCTAGGTCATCCACTGAAAGCGAATACAAGGTCGTTGTGAACACCACAGTTGAACTTTTATGGCTTCACTCCCTTCTCAAGGAGTTGGGACACCCAATTCCTTGACCTGTAACTCTCTAGTGTGACAATGTTGGGGTCATCTATTTAACTATCAATCATGTGTTTCATGCTCGTACTAAACACATTGAATTATACTATCACTCTATTCGTGAACAAGTTCAGTCTGGCTCACTTGACATTCAGTTTATCTCTATAGATGATCAAGTTGCTGACATTCTAACCAAGCCTCTCCTGACAACTCGTTTTCAACACTTATGCGAACGCCTTTGTCTCACATCTCGGTATCGGCTTGCAAGGGAATGTCAATGATAATTATTTTGAAATAATTATCTTAATAACTTTGTAATTAAGTAAAGATGTAAGCTTTATAAATAAAAACTAGTTGAATGTTTAATATTTTTGAATATTAATGTGAGGTATGTATGATATAAGCCTTATGAGAAATTGGTAAAAACATAATTGAATTAAGTATTAATCTGATGGTGTTATTTGAACTAAACACTAGAATATGAATATGCCAAATCTATTGACCTAACACCTAGCTAGTTTTACTACTATTTTAATAAAATAAATCATATCTTATATCTTATGGTACAGCTATAAATAGATTCTCACATAACTTACTAATGTATAATCCAAATACATTAATACAACAGAGGGTGGATTAACCCAAATAAACCTTCACTAATTACGACATTTAACTTAATTTAATTTAGGGTAAATTACAAAAATGGGTCAAATAGGAGGTCCGTTTACATATTTAACCCATTTACTCAACCTACTACATATCTAGACTGATTTTGTGTGAATTTTCCATAATACACTCAATATTTACGCGCGTCTGTCTCCCTCCCGTCTGACTTCGCAGATTTGATCTTATGCGAAGCCTGCGAAGCTAATGTTTGGGTTTACTTGATGAATTTAATTAGCATATGTGAAGCCTGCAAAACTAATGTTTGGTTTAGTTGATGAATTTAATTAGCATATGTGAAGCCTGTATGTGTTTTGAAGCTAATTCGCGAAGTGGTATATAACAAAAAAAAAAAAAGGCAAACAACAATGAATTCTATCATTAAAATCATAACATTATCAAAATTTACCATAATATTGCTACAATAAACTCCTAACAAATCATTTCATAATACATAGGCTCATATTCACTACCGATGGATGGATGTGTCTCACGGTACAGAACAAGATTGCCACAATAAACTCCTAACAAATCACTTCATTATACATAGACTATTATTCACCACCGACGGATGGATATCGCACGATACATAGGCTCTTATTCACCACAGGGATGGACGTGTCCCAGGGTGTAAGCTCTTATTCACGACCGATGGTTGGAAGTCCATGCCTTTTGGAATGGATGTCTCTCATGACACCCTAACACGCCGGTTTCCAGGAATGAATATTATGTATTCAACCACCTTCAGAAAAAATTAATCGTGTTAGTTAGAAAAAATGAAGATTTGGCTTCGCAAAACGATGATTCGCTAAGTATGCGAACATAAATGTGCAAGGAAGATGGTGATTTTATTTAGCGAAACAATGATTTCGCGACGTCTGCGAGGAGGAATGTGACGCTCTGACTTCGCGAAACGATGATTTCGTGGAGTCTGCGAGAGAAATTTATCGAATTACCTCGCAAATTTCGGGTAATCATCGTTTCGCGAAAACCGCATATGGTAAGTGGATTTATGGGAAAAACGCAGAAAAAACAGTATATACTTACATTTTTCGACGAAACCAATATGATAAACTGGGAAAAATAATGAAAATAACGTAGAATCACCATTTCTTCGATGGTCACAAGAAGAAAAAAAACCAAGAAACGAGCAGAAAATGGAAGATGAAGAACCATGGCTTCGTTTTCTAGGATTAGGAAGTTGCAGAATCAAGAGATGAAGAGATGAAGAAGAGAAATACATTGTGATTTGGAGAAATGGTGCAGATTTCATGCAATTTAAAGAAAGATAGGAATATCAAAAGTCTTGGAATCATTAAGGGTATTGCTATATACCGCAATATTTTTTCCACCCACCGCACTCTTTTGATATTTATGCCCTTGTCATAATTTTTTTATCAAAAACCAAAACTTTTTTTTCCTCTCTTTCTCTCCCAAGCCTAAAAACCCGAATTGGACGAAAATGGACTCGAGCATTCCCGAAGACCATGATTTCGAACACGAGGTAATCCTACGATATAAATTTAAATTAAAATTTCGTTTTTTGAATTTCGATTTTTTTAGCCTAAACGGGCAGCGCGCACCGTTCCACCGTACGGTGGAACGGATGCGCCGCTCGTTCCGCCGTAAGGCGGAACGAGCATGGCTCTCGTTCCATCGTACGGTCGGTGGAACGAGAGCGCCGTTCGTTCCACCTTACGGTGGAACGAACGGCCGTGCCGTTTCCACCACGGGTGGAAGGGGCAGTTCGTCCGTTCCACCCGTGGTGGAAACGACACGGCGATTCCGTTTACCTTATATTCATATGGGTTCCGCTTCCGATTCGGAGGCGGAACCCGTGATTTCTGAGTAATTTAAAAAAAAAACTTAACGGAGATTTCATGAAGCCTCTACCCGCTCCTGGCTTTGGCGGCATGTTGTTTTAGGTCGGGTTTTTTGAAAAACCAAAAAGCTAAAGAGGATTTGAGATTTTTGAATTTTTGAGTTTAAATTATGAGGAGGGCAAAATTGTCAAAAAAGTGCGGTAGGTGGAAAAAATATTGCGGTATATAGCAGCCCACAATCATTAATGGAGGAGCTGCCAACCGTTTCGCGCAACCAAGGAGAAGAGGGGAGAGACTGTTCACGTTTGGGGAAGTGAGAAGGTTAGAGGTATTATGGGAAAGTCACACAAAATTAGTGTAGATATGTACAGTAAAACCTCTGTATAGGAATACTCTATATAGGAATAACCTCTATTTTGTTATAAAAAAAACTCGGTCCCAACTTGGGCCAGTTATAAATAGGAATAACCTCTCAAACGTTATTTGTTTTACACTTTTCAAGTCTCAGCTTTAGAAATTATGTCTCCATATAGTAATAATTACATATTTATATGTATATATTAAGAATTCAAACTAAATCATAAAATATTAAAAAAAATTATTGAAATTATCTATGAGTTGAAACCCAAACTACAACTTGAAATTATAAATATTTAGTATTCTCATTGATGTTCACATTTTTCACATAAAACTCTTTCAATTATCTATATATTGAAAACCTAAACTCTAAATTGAATTTTTAAATATTTAATTTATTCCATTAATGTCTATTGTTATACATTATATATAAACCATGCATGCCTATGATAATCTTAACCAATTTCAAGTGGTATTATTTAAAATTTAAAATTATATGTATTGAGAAATTTTATTATACTAAACTCTATTTAGTAATAACCTCTCAATTGTTATACAAATAGTCCGATCCCAAGTGTATTCTTATATAGAGGTTTTACTGTAGTGGGTTGAGTAAATGGATTAAATATATAAATGAGTCTCTCATTTGACCTAGTTTTGTAATTTTCCCTTTAATTTATACTAATTAAACTTGATAATATCCTTAAATTGATCTACCCATATATATATTATATTCATTTAGTTATATACATACATGGTGTGAACAATGGGATATCGAGTCAATACATGAGATGGAAAAAGCCAAGTCAACCCTTCATGATCTATTCTGCTACATCACATTTTATTATAACCTTTTCTTTTTCTGTGTACAGGTGTTTGAACTTTCTTTTGGTTTTGCCTCCTGGATTTTAATGAAAACATTGAGCTTGTCTCTTGGGCACATTATTATTATTATTATTATTATTATTATTATTATTATTATTATAAAATAATATAAAGAGAAAATTATAATTATTGGACTTTTTTTTTGTGAAATTAAAAGCACCTAGAAACTTCATGGACTAGCAAATACGTTGTCATAATCAGAAATGTATTTAATTTAATTTAATTTTTGTTTTATTTTGGTACGTTGGAAATATTTATAGAAGATTAAATACGTAATTGAGGCCGCCAAACTTTAATATAGGTTATACTAACTATATTCAACTTCTTCAATTAAGTAGTTTGGTCACATATCGTTGCTAATGGCTTATATTATATCATATATAATGTGAATTGTGAAGTAGCTAGAAAAATGAAATAAAAATTAATTCAAATAAGCAAGTATCATGATGATAATATTATATGTATTTTTTGGCTAATTAGTAGTAGTCATAGTAGTATAATGAGATAAGAGTCGATAAAATGGAGATTTGGTCCTAATGTATGAAATGGTTCAAATGTAATTCTAATGTTTCTAAACAAAATCAATTTTAATACTACGTTATTTAAAAATTGAAAATATTAGTTTGACTGTTATTTAACTGTCATATCGGATATTTCAAACATCAATTACGTCTAAGATATTTAATGTGTCACTAACACAGTTACAAAAAAAAAACTTATTTTTTTTTTGTAATAAGGGAGGGGTTATAACCCCGGAGGCAGAAACCGGAAAACGAAAACGGAAAAAAGAAAAACTATCCGGTACGAGTCATCCTAGCGAAACACGTACCATATAAATCTGAAAAAAATGATGTCCTGGATGCTTGCAAGAGGCACCTCACACCCGTGAAGGCCCAAAGCCAAACTTCCTACGTAGTTCGCCATCCAATCAGCATCTTGATTACCCTCGTGTAATACATGTATGAGCTCAACCTCCCAGTCCCAGCTATACAGCTCAACTAAGTCTGCCACATACAAGTTAATCATCAATTTTTTTTGTCAATGTTTTAAATTTAAATGTTTACTATGTTATTAATAAAGTGATAAATAACCATAAAAAAAATGTAAGAAACTATTTCAATTTATCGATAAACTCGTTTGCAGTGTCTGATGTAACAGTTAAATAACAGCTAAATTAGTTTTTTCAAAAACATTTGGTAACATTGAACTAAAATTGATTTAAATTTGCATTTACTATGGCTAAATATACAATGTTAGGGTCAAATTTATATTAGTATAATATTAAAGGTAGAGATTATGGGTATGAAGAGATGAAAAGGAGTAATTTGATGGTTTGAGGTGATCAAAGTTATTGAAACTTAAAATCACATTGAAGAGTATTGAAGTAATGATAGGTGTTTATGATATTTTAGAAAGTTAATTATATTTCATGACTATAAATAAAATTAAAATATTGATATGGAAATTGGGTATTGTGTTGTGAGTCATCATTTCCAAGAGGTTTCATGGAATGAGGCGCATTTCCTTGGTTTGAAGACACTTCCTTACACCAACTTTACTTAATTCATTTCTTTAACCTTAATCTAACCCTTTCATCTTCTTTCTCACTATACCTATAATACTAACCCCTCTATTTCATTTCTCTTTTTTTTTTCTATTAAAAATAACTATATTCCATTTTGTTAACAATAAAGACTTATAATTTGTGTAGATTTTCAGTGGTCGGATTGTTAATTCTGCTTTCACGTCTAGTTGCTTTCTATAAAACAGAGGAAACACGAATTATCAGATAGTGGACACTCCAATAAAAGAGAAAAAACAAAGTAGGTTAGGAGTTGTAACTTACTTTAAGGGTCCGTTTAGTTTACCTGTTGTTTGTTGTTGATGTTTGTTGTTACTGTTAAAAAATGTTGCTTTTCTAAAAAGCAAAGATTCTTTGCTTTTTGTAAAAAAACTGTTTTCCACCTATGAAAGACAAACATTGAGTGTCTAGCTAAACACTTAAAAGTCTCCATTTTAGGATGAAAAAATAAACAGTGGGAGAAAATAGAGTCACCAAACACCCCTTAAAACTCTGTAAACCTATCTTTTACAATCTCATTCCAGTTCTAATTAGAGTAGGTATTCACTTTCTATTCTGAAACTAATGTGTTGATACGAAGCTACCACCATCTCTCTAGGGAACTATCCACGATGGACTCTCAAGGCTTGTGTTTCTTAATCACTCTTCTTCCTGTAAGATCTGAATGTCCAGACATCCAAGTGTGGACTATCGAGCTCAAACTGCTCATCGGCACCCAATAGATAACATTCACCTCTTATCAAGGGAGTTAATTGCACCCGTGGTTCTTCAAGTATTATGACTAGAACACTAATGCCATAAAACTTAAGTTTTTGACATCAAAATCATCCAACTTTATAGTTGATTTATCCTATAGTCGTTTTCTCCAAATTCGATAGGTAATAGTCACCCAAAAAAACCACATGAACGACATGTAAACCAACTTTTTTTATGGCTTAAAAATTAATAAACGTACAATAAGTTTAGCCTTTTTAGTTTTATTAATTTGAAAATCGATAAGGATGTGTCATCTACATGTTATCATCTGAATATGAATAAAAGAGTTACAGGAGAAATTAAATGTAAAGTTGGATGATTTTAGTGTTAAGAAATTAAGTTTTGTGATATTTTTTAGTCTACTCATCAAGATTTCGATCCTTGATTAAATGATTAAATTGATCCAGTACTGTAACCATATGACCGGAGTGCTTAATAGTAAATTTTGTGATATTAGTATTCATCCATGATAGTTGAATGAGCATAAATGTAAATAGCCCCTTATGAAGGACAAAAGTATAAAATTTGTTGGAGTTTGTTTGGTTACATTAAATTTCTACAAGCTCCACTCCACCATTTTGCTACGGTTAACCCACCACTTTTGCTTTTCCTCACGCAAAAAGCACTCCTAACCATTCCTAATTACAACCCACAATGTAAAGCAACCAATTAATTATTAATTACTACTTTTTTTTATTTAATCAATATCATTATTTCCCTATTATTTAATTATTTATGGTTTAAGCCTTACCTTAATATTAACAAAACTTTCTTTTCAAAATTAGTTCAAATAGCTATATAAATTTAATTATCCCATAATCTTTTTTTTGGTAATAATTATCCCATAATCTAAATTTATTAAAATGAAGATGAGAGATTATTAAAATTCCAGAGTCATTTTGGTGTTATTATAATATTTACACTATTGCTTGAAAGAAAAAAAGTGATGATTTTGTATAGTAAGGTTATCTAATAATGACTAGACTAATCAAACAAATGAGGAATTAGTGCAATCCTAATCCTATAGGTTATCTAGAATATGTACATAATTAATTAAAGGGGAATAGATTATATTATCTCTAATTAAGTGTTTGATGGACTAAATGTGAGCTACCAAATAAGAGAGAATGGAAGAATTATTGAAGAGCATTTGGGTTTGTGGAGAAAGTGGTGTGCTATTACCTAAACCAAATCAACCAAAACTTTTGCCCCTTTTCTAATTGCTAGATGACCCCATTAATCTTGCCTAAGTTTTTTATTTTATTTCTAATTAAGCTAGCAATGTGGTCCCTAGAAAATTTTCGTTTCGGGCCGAATATTCATCCGTTATTATTTGAATGGACCGGATCCATATTTAGGTTCTTGATACATGATCTCCTATTTGCTTCCGAGATTTGAAGGAATCTTGTTTCTATAACATTTATTTTATAAAATAGTTTTAAAAAGCTATAGAATTGTATATCCTTTGCATTTAATTCATTTACATGTATATGGTCCGATGAATGTGAGGACTAGGAATGACGCCTACTATTTAATCACTTTGATGTGGTTAGACATATGATGACTGAAGCAAATCTACCCATTTGTACATGGAACAACTTATAGGTTTCATTGTACAAGGTTGCAAGAAAAGGCTTTGTGAATTAAGTAAAACAATTATTGGCCTTAAATAATATTCTGGATAATGACACATTCAATTTCATAATAAAATGATATCAATAAGTTGAAATTAATTTATGAAGTATATCAACAAGTTGAAATTAATTTATGAAGTATATCAATAATTTATCAATAAGTAAATCAATAAGTTGAAATTAATTGAAGAAGTATATACAAAACATTCTGAAAGTAAATTTATCATTCTATTATTATATATTCATAATATTATTATAGCTTGAAATGTCATTGAATAGGTAAATCAAATCAAAGTTTGACTCAACTCGAGTTTTGAATTGAAAGATATGGGAGAAACATCGTATACTATTGGAGTTAAGTTGAAGAGATCGTTCAAAGAAATATTTTATCATTGTCTTAATACACATGCATCAAAAAGGTCATCGATCTTTTAATATGCAAAATTGCAAACTCATTGATAGCTTAATGGAAAAAGTATAACTCTTAGCATTAAAATGCATCACCAAACATAATAAGAGATCAATGATATGAAAAAACGATCTCTATCATATATAGTATCATAGGTAGTCTGATATGCGACATGTTTTGTACAAGAACTAGTATCTGTCACACTGTAGGGATAATAAGTAGATATTAGTCGAACCTTGGATAAGCATATTGGACTAATGTGAAAAGAATACTAAGGTGTCTCAAAGAAACTTTGGATTATTCTCTGTGTTATTAAGGAAAAGATCTTTATATGTTTAATTCCGTTTAATGTTTTCTTAAAAAAAATCAATTATAAAAATAATTCATAAATAAAATTAAGGGAAAAGTATAAAAATAAACTTTGTAGTTACATCTGTTTTCAATCGGCATTCTTGTGGTTTAAAAGTTTGTAAAATGGTACTTTAAGGTTCATTCCATTAGCAAACACATGCCAAATTGACTAACGGTGTTAAAAGTCAAAGGAAAAAAAGTTAATTTAGTTCTTATATTTATTTATTTTATAAATTAACCCCCTTATTATCTAATTATCACAAACATACCCTAACATAAAAAAAAGTAAAAATCAAATACACCATCTTCTCCATTTCTCTTTCATTTCATTTCTTTCTCTCTTTTCTGTGTTAATTTCTTTCTCTAAACACAATTGAATTTCCATCTCTTTCTAAATCTAATCTTTAATTAACTTCCTACTTTAAATCTATGACCAAATTAATTCTTTGTTTTGGGGTTAATAGTTGTTTTAGGTCTGGTTCAACTAGGGTTTGGAGCTGCTTTGGTACCAATGGCAAGAAAGTCCTTTTATTATTACTTATTACTGTTTCTATCATCGTTAGATGAGTCCACGCACTCTTCAATTTTCTTTTTCTTTGTGGAAATATCATTATTCTGGTTCTTTGATGATACGATTTCAGATTCTTGCTGAGAAATTGAGTGATCGGAATCGGGATTTGAATTTGAATTTGAATTGTAATTTGATTTTGAATTACTGATTTCAAGAGGAAAATTCAGGATCGCTTTGCTTCCTCGTAATCTAAACGCAGTACTATCGTAAGCTTTAGGAGCTTCAATGGTGGTATCGAAAGTCCCAAGCCAAACACAAGCACCATTCTTATTAGGATCGTGAATCTCCGCAGCGTATTTTCCCCACGGCTTACGACGCACACCTCTGTAATGCTTTTCTCTGTTACTATTGTTATTAAGCTAAGCAGGCAGCTGTTGCGGCGGGAGGAGGACGGCAGTTGCCGGAGAAGGAATAGTGATTTTCGTCATAGCCGGTTTCCTCTGTCTGAGAGTGGTGGAAGGAGATTTCAGAGATTTAGGCACAGGCTTGGAGTAATTGGTGTTTTGCGTAAGGAAGAAATCAAAATCTAGAGATTTAGGTTTGACGAAAAGATAGGAAGTAGAAGGGGAGAGATTGAAGTTATCGATGGAAGCAAAATGATCAGTGAGAACATGTTGTCTAATAAGCTCCAAAGCTGAAGATTCATCTGAAGACGCCGTTGATGAAGAAATGAAATGAATTAGAATTGTAATTGGAATTTGGTGATTTAGAGTAGTAAACTAATTAAAGATTAGATTTAGAAAGAGATGGAAATTCAATTGATTTTAGAGAGAGAAATTAACAAAGAGGAGAGAAAAAGAAAAGAAATTAAAGAGAGATGGAGGAGATGGTGTATTTGATTTTTATTTTTTTATTTTAGGGTATATTTGTGATAATTAGATAATAAATGAGGTTAATTTATAAAATAAATAAATATAATGACTAAATTAATACTTTTTTCTTTGATTTTTAACACCGTTAGTTAACTTGGTCTGTGTTTGCTAACGGAATGAACCTCAAGGTACCATTTTGCGAACTTTTAAACCACAAAGATGCCGAACGAAAACATGTGTAACTACAAGGTTTATTTTTGTACTTTTCTCTAAAATTAATATATAAATAAACATAGGGTTAAGGTGGAAAAATACCCCTAACGTTTTGGGTCAGGAGCAATTTTACCCTTAACGTCTAAAATGATGCAATTTTACCCCTAAAGTTTGTAACCAGGAGCAATTTTACCTCTAACGTTGATAAATTGGGTCAATTTCAGACATTATTATAAAACACATACATTTTTGTTCTTTATTTTGCACCAATTGCATATCAATTCATTCTAAAAAAGATTTCATGTCTTTTGTAATTTAATTATAGAATTGGAGATAAATATTTATAAATTCGGTGAATTTTTTTTAATTTTTTTTGTCTAACTCGTACAAAAAACAGTATATTTTTTTATTTTTTTCACATCCCACCATATGTTTGTGATTTGTTACTGATAAAATGACACGTGTGTGAAGTGTAGATGACAAGATTCATGACTGAGAAGACAGTTTGATGAATTATTTATCAAATTGACCCAATTTATCAACGTTATGGGTAAAATTGTTCTTGGTTACAAACGTTAAGGGTAAAATTGCATCAATTTAGACGTTAGGGGTAAAATTGCTCCTGATTCAAAACGTTAAGGGTATTTTTGCACCTTAACCCATAAACATATTATATTATAACATATATAAATTATTTAAAGGACCAATGCATTATTATATTATACTATATTATATTATATAAATAAATATATTATATTATAACATATCGTAGAATCAATATATATATATATATATATATATATATATATATATATATATATATATATATATATATATATATATATATAAAAGAGATCATGTGTGACACATTGCTTATGGTGCGACAAGCCTTATTGTGTGATAAAGATTAATTTTGTAATTAACTAAAAGGAGATAGTAAATTTGTAAATAAAAGGAAAGAGAAAATTGTTTTATTTTTTTCTTTAAAATGCATTTTTCCAACTTTTCCAACCTCATTTTTCAAAAAATTTTATACTGTTGGAATCGTCTTAATTAAACGGTCATTTTAAGATCCATGAAGTTCAAGTAAAAAAAATTTCGATGAACGAAATCCGGGTGGGCATTTTTCGGCAAGAAAAAAGTGTCCAGAAAATTCTCAAAAAATTTCAAAAAATGTAAAACATTATTCTAAGAAACTTTAATTCTTGGATCGGAGAGATATTTCTTACGGTTTAGTCCTAATAAAACGTTTTCCTTAATTTTATCATTTTACATGCTTCAACAATTTGTTGCGTAAAAACTGTAAGGAATCTCACTTTGAGCCAAGAATTAAAGTTTCTTAAAATAATGTTTTACATGTTTTGAAATTTTTTGATAATTTTCTGGATATATTTTTTGTCCTACTTACGTTGTTCCAAATCAATGTACCATTGTTCCAACATAATACTTATATTGTTCCAACAGAAAATTGTTTTATTTCTTTTCTTTAAAATACATTTTTCTGACATTTCTAACCTCGTTTTTCGAAAAATTTTAAACTATTAGACTCGTCTAAATTAGACAGCCATTTTAAGATCCTTGAACCTCAAGTAAAAAAAAAATTCGATAAACGGAATCCGAGTGGGCGTTTTCTGGCAAGAAAAAAAGTGCCTAGAAAATTCTAAAAAAATTTCAAAACATGTAAAACATTATTTTAAGAAACTTTAATTCTTGGGTCGAAGTGGGATTTCTTATGGTTTTGTCCCAATAAAACTTGTTTCTTAATTTTATCCATTTTACATGCTTCAACAATTTATTGGGTCAAAACGGTAAGAAATTTCGCTTTGAGCCAAGAATTAAAGTTTCTTAAAATAATGTTTTACATGTTTTTGAATTTTTTGATAATTTTCTGGGCACATTTTTTGTCCTACTTACATTGTTCCAAATCAGTGTACCATTTGTTCTAAATCAGTGTACCATTTGTTTCAAAATAATACTTGTATTGTTCCAACAGAAAAATGTTTTATTTCTTTTCTTTAAAATACATTTTCCCGACATTTCTAACCTTGTTTTTTGAAAAATTTTATACTATTAGACTCGTCTAAATTAGACGGTCATTTTAAGATCCCTGAAGCTCAAGTAAAAAAAATTCCGGTGAACGGAATCTGGGTGGGCGTTTTCTGGCGAGAAACAAAGTGCCCAGAAAATTCTCAAAAAATTTTAGAAAATGTAAAACATTATTCTAAGAAACTTTAATTCTTGGGTCGAAGCAGGATTTCTTACGGTATAATCCCAACAAATTATTGAAGCATGTAAAATGGATAAAATTAAGGAAAAAGTTTTATTGGGACTAAACCGTAAGAAATCCTGTTTCGACCCAAGAATTAAAGTTTCTTATAATAATGTTTTACATTTTCTGAAATTGTTTGAGAATTTTCTGGACACTTATTTTCTCACAGGAAAACGTCCACCCGGATTCCATTCACCGGGATTTTTTTTACTTGAGCTTCAGGAATCTTAAAATGACCGTCTAATTTAGATGAGTCTAATAGTATAAAAATTTTCGAAAAACGATGTTAGAGATGTCGGAAAAATGTATTTTAAAGAAAAGAAATAAAACAATTTTCTCTATCCAATTTTTAATTTTATTTACCAATTTGTCACTTTGCCCTTTTAATTATCATCAAAACTACGTAGTTTTGTTATGTCACACAATAAGCTCATTGTCACAACTTAAGCCCTTGTCACGGTTCGAACCCTAACATCCTCACTGCTTACCACTGAGCCATTTGCTTTCCTTATGTATTCTGCTGCGCGCTGATTAATATACCAATGCCCTTGTAGCTTCTATTGTTTAATATTTAATGCATGCACTTATTAATATTGATTAAATTCGCATAATAATTATTAATAGAAAAAAACAAATGTGCATAATAACTAATTATTAATAGAAAAAAAACCAAGAACATGCTCTAATTTCTTATTTATTTAATTCCTCTATATTTTTGTAATTTATGTTTTAAATTGTTAAGGACGATGTTCTAAATATTGTTACATATGTTCTAAACTTTATAATTTGTGTTCTAAAAATTAAGATAATGGTTTAAAAAAAATAGTAAATATATGGACCATTTTTTTTGTTAAAAAAAAACTCACATTCTAAATAACATAACGTATGTTCTAAAAAACATAACATATGTTCTAAAGTTTATAGTTTGTGTTCCAAAAATTAAGTATAATTTTCTAAAAAAAGCAGTAGATATCTAGATCGTTTTTTAACTTGTTCTATAATATAATTTATAACTCATGTTCGAAAAAACATAACACGTGTTCTAAAAAACATAACGTATGTTCTAAAAAATATGTCGTACGTTCTAACTTCATAGTTCGTGTTTTAAAAGTTAAAATATATGTTATAACGTATGTTTTAAAAAATATATAGTTTGTGTTCTAAAAATTAAGTATAATGTTCTAAAAAATAAGTAGGTATCTGGATCGTTTTTTCATTTGTTCTATAATATAATTTATAACTCATGTTCGAAAAAACATAACACATGTTCTAAAAAACATAACGTATGTTCTAAAAAATATGTCGTACGTTCTAAACTTCATAGTTCGTGTTTTAAAAGTTAAAATATATGCTCTAACGTATGTTTTAAAAAATATATTTTCTTATATAACCTAAATTACAAAAATATAAAAGATATTAAATAAATAAGAAATTGGAGCATGTTTTTGGATTTTTTTCTATTAATAATTCATTATTATGGACATTTTCTTTCTATTAATAATTCATTATTATGCAAATTTCTTTTTTTTCTATTAATAATTTATTATTATGCACATTTAATCAATATTAATAAGTGGATGCATCAAATATTAAACAATAGAAGCTACAAGGGCATTGGTATATTAAGTAGTGCGCAACATAATACACAAAAAAAGAAAATGGCTTAGTGTTAAGGAGTGTGGAGTGTGAGTGAGGAGGTCATGTTTCAAACCCCAGTAGCATCAGTGTTTTTTATTAATTTTTACACTCAAAACTACGTAGTTTTGAGTGGTTCTCACCTAAGAAAGGGTTCTCACAAGAGCCATCTCCTACATATATATATATGAGAGATCAGGTGTGACACATTTCTTATGGTGTGACAAGGACCAATTTTGTAATTAAATAAAAAATGTGGCAAATTTGTAAATAAAAGGAAAAAGAAAATTGTTTTATTTCTTTTCTTTAAAATGCATTTTCCCGACTTTTCCAAACTCGTTTTTCAAAAAAAATTTATACCATTGGACTCGTCTTAATTAGACGGTAATTTTAAGATCCCAGAAGCTCGGATAAAAAAAATTTCCAGTGAACAGAATCCGGCGATCTGTTTTTCTGTGAGAAAAATATCCAGAAAATTCTCAAAAAATGTCAGAAAATATAAAACATTATTCTGAGAAACTTTAATTCTTGACTCAAACTGAGATTTCTTACGGTTTAATCCCAAATCAACGGAATCTGTCGATTAGATAGGCGTTTTCCGGTGAGAAATACGAAAGTGTCCAGAAAATTCTCAAAATATTCCAGAAAATGTAAAACATTATTTGGAGAAACTTTAATTTTTGACTCGAAGTAGGATTTCTTACGGTTTAGTCCCAATAAATTGTTGAAACATGTAAAATGGATAAAATTAAGGAACAAGTTTTATTGGGACTAAACCGTAAGAAATCCCGCTTCAATCCAAGAATTAAGTTTCTTAGAATAATGTTTTACATTTTCTAGAATTTTTTGAGAATTTTTTGGGCACATTTTTCCTTGCCAGAAAACGTCCACCCGGATTCCGTTCACCGGAAATTTTTTTACTTGAGCTTCAGGGATCTTAAAATGACCGTCTAATTTAGACAAGTCTAATAGTATAAAAAATTTCGAAAAACGAGGTTAGAAATGTCGGAAAAATATATTTTAAAGAAAAGAAATAAAACAATTTTCTGTTGGAACAATATAAGTATTATATTGGAACAAATGGTACACTGATTTGGAACAAATGGTACATTGATTTGGAACAATTTCGTATACTATCGGAACAATGTAAGTAGGACAAAAAACGTGCCTAGAAAATTATCAAAAAATTCCAAAACATATAAAACATAATTTTAAGAAACTTTAATTTTTGGCTCAAAGCGAGATTCCTTACAGTTTTGATCCAACAAATTGTTGAAGCATGTAATGGATAAAATTAAGGAACAAGTTTTATTGGGACTAAACCGTAAGAAATCCCGCTTCGACCCAAGAATTAAAGTTTCTTAGAATAATGTTTTACATTTTCTAAAATTTTTTGAGAATTTTTTGGGTATTTTTTTCTCGCCAGAAAACGCCCACCCGGATTTCGTTCACCGGAAATTTTTTTACTTGAGTTTCAGGGATCTTAAAATAACCGTCTAATTTATACGAGTCTAATAGTATAAAATTTTTCAAAAAACGAGGTTTGAAATATCGGGAAAATGTATTTTAAAGAAAAGAAATAAAACAATTTTCTGTTGGAACAAGTATTATGTTGGAACAAATGGTATACTGATTTGGAACAAATGGCACACTGATTTGGAACAATTTCGTAAACTGTCGGAATAATATAAGTATGACAAAAAACGAGCCCATAAAATTATCAAAAAATTTCAAAACATGAAAAACATAATTTTAAGAAACTTTAATTCTTGGCTCAAAGCGAGATTCTTTACAGTTTTGACCCAACAAATTATTGAAGAATGTAAAGTTGATAAAATTAAGGAACAAGTATTATTGGGACTAAACCGTAAGAAATTTCGCTTCGACCCAAGAATTAAAGTTTCTCAGAATAATGTTTTAAATTTTCTGGGCACTTTTTTTCTCGCCAGAAAATGCCCACCTGGATTCCGTTCACCGGATTTTTTTTTACTTGAGCTTCATGTATCTTAAAATGACCGTCTAATTTAGACGAGTCTAATAGTATAAAAAATTTTGAAAAACGAGGTTAGAAATGTCAGGAAAATGTATTTTAAAGAAAAGAAATAAAACTTTTCTATTTTCTTTTTCCTTTTATTTACAAATTTGCCACATTGCCCTTTTTAATTATCATCAAAACTATGTAGTTTTGTTATGTTACACAATAAGCTCATTGTCACACTCTAACCTCTTGTCACACTGGATCTCACCCCAAACTTTTAAACCACAAAGATGCCGATCGAAAACAGGTGTAACTACAAGGTTTATTTTTGTACTTTTCTCTAAAATTAATATATAAATAAACATAGGGTTAAGGTGCAAAAATTCCCCTAACATTTTGGGTCAAGAGCAATTTTACCCTTAACGTCTAAAATGGTGCAATTTTACCCCTAAAGTTTATAACCAAGATCAATTTTACCTCTAACGTTGATAAATTGGGTAAATTCCAGACATTATTATAAAACACATACATTTTTATTCTTTATTTTCAATCAATTGCATATCAATTCATTCTAAAAAAGATTTCATGTCTTTTGTAATTTAATTATAGAATTGGAGATTAATATTTATAAATTCGGTAAATTTTTTTATTATTTTTTATGTCTAATTCGTACAAAAAAACAGTATATTTTTTATATTTTATATTTTTTTCACATCTCAACATATGTTTGTGATTTGTTACTGATAAAATGACACGTGTGTGAAGTGTAGATGATAAGATTCATGACTAAGAAGACAATTTGATGAATTATTTATCAACGTTAGGGGTAAAATTGCTCTTGGTTACAAACGTTAATGCTAAAGTTGCACCAATTTAGATGTTAGGGGTAAAATTGCTCCTGATCCAAAACGTTAGGAGTATTTTTGCACCTTAACCCATAAACATATTATATTATAGCATATATAAATTATTTAAAGGACCAATGCATTATTATATTATATTTCACTATATTATATTATATTATATAAATAAATATATTATATTATAACATATCTTAGAATCAATATATTTTATATAATATATATATATATATATTATTTATTGTATAGTTATTTTTTAGGAAAAAGTATAAAAATAAACCTTGCTGTTACATCTGTTTTCGATTACAGCCATGTGGTTTAAAAATTTACAAAATGGTATATTGAGATTCATTCCGTCAGCAAACACATACCAAATTTACTAACGGTGTAAAAAGTCAAAAGAAAAAAAGTTAATTAGGTTCTTATATTTATTTATTTTATAAATTAACTTACTTTATTATCTAATTATCACAAACAAACTTCAAAATAAAAAATAAAAATCAAATACATCATATTCTTCCTCTCTCATTAATTTCTTATTTTTTTTCTTCTTCTTTCTCTCGCTTCTCTCTTCTTTAATTTCTTTCTCTCTCTTCTTTAATTTTTAAGTGACAATTCATTTTCTGGCAATCTTCCAAGTTCTGTGGCTTGGAATTTATCTAGGTTGGAGCTTAGTAACAATCGATTTTTTGGTCCAATTCCTGGAGATCATTGACTACTCTGAATCTGTCAAGAACAGAACAGAAACTGCTGGAAGAAGATTTGGAAGAACAGAAACTGCGACAATAAGCTAGAAAAGGAATTTCTATCAGAAGTTGAAATCCTAGGAGGAATTAGACACGCAAATATAGTGTTGTTGTTGTGCTGTATTTCAAATGAGGACTCAAAAGCTTCTTGTTTATGAATACATAAAGAATCAAAGCCTTGATAGATGTCTTCTCAGGAAATTAACAACTTATTTTATTGTTTATTCAATTGATTTTTAAAGTGGGAAAAATTAACAAAGAGAGAAGAAAAAAATGAATGAGGGAGGAAGAAGATGATGTATTCGACTTTTATTTTTTTTATTTTATGGTTTGTTTCTGATAATTAAATTATAAAAATGGGTTAATTTATAAAATAAATAAATATAAGGACCTAATTAACTCTTTTCCTTTTGATTTTCATCGTTAGTCAATTTGGTATTTGTTTGCTAACGGAATGAACCTCAATGTAC
Organism: Euphorbia lathyris; assembly: GCF_963576675.1. NCBI lineage: Eukaryota > Viridiplantae > Streptophyta > Magnoliopsida > Malpighiales > Euphorbiaceae > Euphorbia > Euphorbia lathyris. The sequence continues at coordinate 25,748,396 of NC_088915.1, forward strand.
CATTTTGTAAATTTTTAAACCACACGTCTGTGATCGAAAACAGATGTAACCACAAGGTTTATTTTTGTACTTTTCCCTATTTTTTATTGGTTTAATGTATATTTACATCCTTAAAATTGGCAAGTTTTGTCTATTGGTACCTTGAACTTTTTAAATATCTTATCACACACTTATAGTTGGCTTTAAAAACCTATCACACGCATATAGTTGGCATTAAAAACCTATCACACACTTAAAGTTGGCTCATTCGGACCCCTTTCACACAAAATCATTGATCTGTCGTCTTTGACAGACGATGTCGCATGTGAGTGATATAAAAAAAGAAAAGTGTATTAGTTCATTATGTATGTCACCTCTTATGTTAAAGATGACAGATCGGTGATTTTGTCTGCAGGAGATCCGAATGAGCCAACTTTAGATTTGTGATAGGTTTTTAATGTCAATTATAGGTGTGTGATAGATTTTTAAAGCCAACTATAAGTGTATGATAGGTTATTTAAAAAGTTCAGGATACCAATAGGCAAAACTTGCCAACTTTAAGGGTGTAAATATTCATAAACCTTTTTTATTTGTTTTTTATGGTGTATGAAGCGCTTGTGAAACGTGGGTTCTTTCTTTCCTTTTCCTTTTTTTTAATTAAATCAAAAATCTATAAGGGAATGAGAATTATATTTGATTAAAATGGAAGGATGAGGGAATGTTTGATTCACATAGTGAGGTGAATGTGATTCTCATTCATATATTAAAACTTTCATAATTAGTACTCGATAAATTAATAATCTCTTTAAGATAATCATATTTGATTAAAAATGGAAGGATGGGGGAATGCTTGATTCACATAGTGGGATGAATGTGATTTTCATTCATATATTAAAACTATATTAAAACTTTCATAATTAGTACTCGATCAATTAATACTCTCTTTAAGATAATAATTTCTTCTGGTCCCAACTTGGGTCGGTTCAAAAAATGATCAATTTTAATAAATTAATAAGATAATAATTTTTTGGAACAACCCTTTATAAATATATTGTTTTATTATCTCTACAAATTAATAATTTCTCAAATACATATGCCAAGTATATATAAATATATTCTTAGGATAATTTATCAAAATATGACTTTATAGTACTTTGTTTTTTCTTGAAATTTAAATCTAGTTGAATTTCATCTCTAACTATTCCAAATGCATTCAAAAGTTCTGGTGTACTCTTGTCAAATTGTAACAAAAAGTTATAAAAAGTGGTCGATGCTATAATTACTTCATTTCTTGTGGGTTCCAAATGTACCGAATCATCCACAGCTTCATCCCCAATTGAATTTTGCATGACACTCTCCACAATTTCTTCTAAACTTTGGACTTGTGAGCATTCATTGTTTTCACCTCTATAAATTAATAATTATTAATTTATTGATTAATTAATATCTCTATAAATTAATAAAATTTCATGGTCCAAACATTATTAATTTATAGAAGTTTTACTGTAGTACTGTTTCCGCGCATTGCGCGGGATAATAAATTATTTATATAAAAATCGAAAATTAATATTTTTTTAATTACATATCATTGAATATAATGATATTAATATTTTATGTTAAAATGATTTCAAGTTCAAAGTGTTAGGATTCAGACTAAAAATGTTTATGGTGTTTGAAGAAAATTCTCCAATTCAAAACTCAATTTTTATTTTCAAATAAAGCCTATGGCTGATCTGTTTTCCCCAACTCAAATAAAGCTTATATCTGATTTTTATTTAATCTGATCTAGAAAAAAATTATTTAGAGAGAGAGATAGATAAAAGAGAGAGTATATGAATGAAAATGAGAGATAAGGTTGAAATGTAAATAATACATTGTTTAAAGGTTAATGTAGTATTTTTAGGTTAATTAATCTATGATAGGTCCCCTTTTTAGAAAAAAAACCGTTTGACCGGTTACTTACTTAAGAATTGTACTAAATTGTCTGGTCACCTTTACTTGGGTTATATTTTTGGGACAACATATAATTCATGTACCAAAGTGTGAATTGGAGTATAATTCAGGTATCATTGGCGTAATTTATCCTAAAAAGAGATCAATTGTTCACTTTACTCGTTGGGAAGACTTGCTACATTGTTTCCATATCAAGATTATCAAAAAGTCTCTTCAAATATTATTTGTTGAGATCAAAGATTGAGTGTTCACATTTTCTCGTAATCAATTCAATCATCTTATAAACATTTCTTAAGTAAGATTGCAAAACACACTAGGTTGTATTTATGATAGTTTAATCCTTTGAGCTAGAAAAGTGATAGGTGGTGTAACTCTTATGGAAGAAAAGAATCGTAATAGCCAGTCAAGCACTCGAAAGTCTTGATAAGTTTGGTACTAGAACTTTTAAAAAGTAATGTCAGGTTTATTAAGAACTAGTGAGCTTAATTCAGGTTTGTTAAGTGCCCGTAAGCTTAACCCATTTTTGTTAAGCACATGTAAGCTTAACTCAAATTTCTTAAGCACTCGTAAGCTTAAGAGAGGTTTGATATGTATACTTTTAAATGGATTGTAATACAAATCTTAAGACGTAGTCTTGAGAAGTGGAGTAGCCCTCCGAACCAGTATAGACTTATATGTGTCACAATTTCTCTATCCCTACTCCTTTTACTAATTAAACAAGCTTGTTATCTTCTTTATCAGTTAGAGAAATTACTATCTCCATTCAACTGCATTTAAACTATTTAATAAGGTTTCCAAACACTCAGTTCCGCATTTTGTGTAACACCAATTTTAAAGGCTTAACACAGGTGATTTAAAAAGATTATTTTTAATAATATTTTATTTCAATTAAAACTAATTTTATGTATGCATATATCATATTCACCCCTTTAAGATATATGCTAGCCTTACTAGGACCATCAACTCGGATAAAAAGTGATTGAAGCAAACACAAAACCAATACATAAGCAAACATATAATGAATTATAAAACAAGAGAATTAAACCAAAGTAGAACTAAAATATGGATTTATTAATAAATGGGTTCAAACACTATGCACATCATAAAAGTTCTCTTAAAGTTTAAACAAATGCTACATTCCTAAGACGGGAGAAAATCTATCATTAGAGCACCGTTATCTCCAACTACTGCTTCGCCGGAGAAATATAAGAGATATAACCTTTTCTTGGTGAAGAGCAGTTGGTGGAGGAAGCTTAAATAGAGGATGACCAATGGAAGACCTGAAAAAAATCTTGGGTGTGTTTCTTGAATAGTAGCTATTACCTAATTTATGAATGCTTAGAAATGATTTCTAAGTTTGTTTAAATAGAAAATACAAGCCTCAATGGAAAATTTGTAAATAAAACATAACAAAACTAAACTAAAAATCTCGATAATAATAGACTAGCACGGCGTGTTATGCTTGACACGACGTGTTGACTGAGCTAGGGCAAGTATTGGATTGCAATTAGCATATAATGTCTAGAGTTGACACGATGTGTTGAATTACTCGATACAAAATTGGGAAGCTTTTACCTGATGGCACAACATGTTATAAGAGACTTGGCACGTCTTGCCAGCCTTCAATGCAGGGTCTATGACTGCATTAATTAAGGATAGGCTCGTTGCAAAGGGCTTTCATCAACGGCCATGAATTGATTTTGAGCAAACTTACAGTCCAGTAATCAAACCAACAACTATTCGATTACTGTTATCTATAGCTATATCCCATGGTTGGACGATCACACAATTGGATGTTTCGAATGCATTTCTCCATGGTTCTCTTGTTGAAGTTGTGTACATGGAGCAACCACTGGGGTTTGTCAATCCCTAATTTCCCGATTATGTGTGTAAACTGAGAAAAAGCATGTACTGATTAAAACAAGCACCCAGAGTATGGCACAAATGTCTTACCACAACACTTCTTGACCTTGGGTTCGTGTGTTCCAAAGCAGACTCATATCTATATTATTTTAGAGCTATGCAGTTGTATTGCTTAATTTATGTTGACGATATACTTGTTACAGGAAATGATGGAAATTGTCTCGACTTCAAACAAAGTTTGCAATTAAAAACTTAGGAAAATTGTCATATTTTCTTGGTTCGAAGGTTCATTGGTCTTTGAATTCCTTGACACTAAATCAACACAAGTATATTCAAGATTTACTACAGAGGTCTAAAATGCATGACTCCAAGGCCATTGCTACGCCCTCATGCACTGCCACAAAACTTAGTCTCAAAGACAGTGACTTGACGATCCCTTCCTCTATCGTAATGTTGTAGGTGAACTGTAATATGTCACCATTACACGTCCAGACGTGTCTCACTCAGTTAACAAGGTTAGTCAGTTCATGCACCAACCCACAAGTAATCACTGGAAAGCTGTAAAGCGCATTCTCTGCTACCTTCAGTCTACACCATGTCATGCCATACAATTGCATCGAGGAAGCAACTTTGATATCAACGGATTTGCTGATGCTGACTGGGGAGGTGACTTGGATGATGGAAAATCAACCTCGGGTTATACCATCTATATTGGTCCTACTCTTGTCTCTTGGAGATCTCACAAACAACGGATAGTGTCACGTTCAACAACCGAAGCAGAACATCGGGCATTAGCATCTCTTGCATTCGAGGTATCATGGTTGTCTATGCTACTGACTGAAATCTGCTGTTTTAGGACTAATACTCCAGTGTTATGGTGTGATAACTTGGGAGCTACGTATGTAACAACAAATCCATTTTTTCATGAACACAACAAGCATCTCGAACTTGATTTTCATTTTGTCCGTGACAAAGTCGCCAAAAAGGAGCTTCGGGTTTGCTACATTCCCACACAGGATCAAACCGCCATCTGCTAACCAAGCCACTGTCAAAGTCTCGGTTTCTGCAGCTAAAGGACTAACTAACTATTCAAGCACTATTAGTTTGAGAGAGAGTGATAACCGAATATATTGAAATATATTTACCTGTTAATATTTCCCCTTATAATTAGCTCAGTCTGCTCCTATCTTTATCCATTCAAATAAATTAATCTATTTGTAACAACTTATCTGTACATGGCTATTTAAGATAGCTTACATTTACTCAAATATATACAAGAGATGATATTATCTGAGTGTGCCCATGCAGCCCTCTCACGCAAATCTAGCCCCTATGAATGAAGCCCATATATGCCTTACCACCCTAAACATCCCAACTTCCTGTTTACCACATGAGAATTCACCAACATCCTTTCTCTTCATTTTGGCCCTTTAAACCTATCTCGTTCATCTAAGTAGCCTGAGACCTTACGAGATCAAGTCTCATCTTTTAAACAAACACCAAATGATAACTAGGTAAAAGAAAACATGGTCCTTAAAACCTAAACCAATGGCACTCATTCACCAATTACCCTCAATACCAACCGCTCATTCACCATATATATATATAGCTTGATTTGTTTTGAAACGTTTTCGAAGGTTGATTTATTTTAAACCTATAGTCCAACCATCAAGCCAATAACAATTCGGGTGCTACTTTCAATTGTTGTTTCTCTCAACTTAGACATCCCGAATGCCTTTTTAATGAAAAGGTTTATATGGCTCAAGCTCCACGCTCAGTTAATCTCTCTCGTATGGACTAGAACGGTCAGGGACGCTAGATATGGTTGACATATATATGCCTTGCAACGTCTTGGTTTTACTGCCTCAAAATCGGATGTTTCTCTCTATGTTCTGGTCAAAATCTTTTGCTTAATGTATGTAGATAATTCCAAAATCATTGCTTCATTGGTGCTTAAGTAATTATAGCAACTATTTGCTATTTGAAATTTTGGCAAATTTGAAGCATCCTAAGAGTCACTTTCTTTGTCAATCAAATGGTATATTGTAAGGGAATTTCCACTCCTATCTGTACTAAAGAGATTTCAACATGGCATCGGGGATGTTACTCATTACCGTGCATGGTTGGTTGTCTATGATATCTCAATTTGACTCGGCCAGACATTAGCTTTTGCAGTCAATAAATTAGCCCAATTCACAACTGAATATGCCATCTATCTTGGTTGAAATCTAATCTCATGGAACTCGAAAACGTAGAAACTCTACTGAAGCTGAGTTAGCTAATGGTGCATCTGAAATTGGGTGGCTAGTGGTATGCAACAACTTTTGTGCGAGATTGGGTCAGTAAGGGCTCACTTCATGTTGGTATGTCTTGACTATTGACCAAGTTATATAAGCATTTAGTAACCTTGGAGAGCCGTTTAATTTAAAAGAAAAAAAGGGAAAAGAATTGATGAATTAATTAATGTATATGTATGAGAGGGTGGGATTGTAAAATTGAATTCTTAAAGGAATATAGAGAGTGATTCATCCACTAAACACCACCACACCACACCAAGATGCATATATATAAATAATAAAAACAAGAGTAGTGATTCATCATCAAATTCAATATTATTTTTACATAGTTAAGCAAATTACACACGTACATGATTTTAATTAACAAGTCTGCAGTTCCTTCTAACCTCTCCAAGAGAGCCCGTGAGAGGACTAATATTTCCCATTTTGAGCATGGAATTTGCAAAGTCATCAAAGAAAAGCTTGCTATTACTGCTGTAACTTTCAACAATACTTTTGGTTGTGGAAACAGCTTCAGTACTGGAATATAGAATCTGATCAGAACCCAAAAGTCCTTTGTTGTTTAACAAGTTGTTGAAATAATGATTATCGAATAGATCGGTTGAGTTCCTATCAAGGGATGTTATCTTGTTTGCATCTCCATTTAATGGACAGAAACTTTGTAGATCGGATAAAAGAACTGAATCTACAGTTGGATCAGCAACACCAGTCTGGTTGAAGTCAAACAATCTATTGTTGAAGGTGCCACATTTTGCTTGACCTATTGTATGACCACCTGCACGTACGTACCTCATTAATCCAAAAACATATACTAACTATCATCTCTTGTTTCATTAATTACCTGATAAGGAAACAACATCAGTGATGTTGAGGCCAACAGCTAAAAACTTGTTAATGATAGCATCAAGTCCTTCAAATGGAGAAGGCAGTGAGAGATTTGCCAATGTCTGGTTAGCTACCAATCCATCTCTCCTTCCAAGCGCTACTTTCCATGATGGTCCTCCACTCTAGTACATAAAACTAACTTATCATAATTATATTCCTAATTTGCAATAAGTAGAGATGAGATGAGAGATGAACAAACCAAGAGCACAGAATCCCGAGCAGCAATGGCTAGTATGTCAGCACAAGATACAACTCCACTGCACTGATTTTCCAAAGCAGTTTTGATAGAGTCCACCACTTCAAATCCTCTTGCTGAGTTTAGATTAGCCAGTGCAAACTTTTCTCCATCATTTCCATCCAGCAATACTGATCCATCACACCCCTATATAAATCAACAACACACATGAATATTACTATTAACTATTAACATGTCATGATCTGAGTTGATCTAGGAACACTTACATTAACAAAACAATCATGGAAATGAAGTCGGAGTAAAGAGGCAGCCATTCGCGTTTCAAACTTGATAGCATTTTGAACCTCTTTCCGAACTATTTGAGCAACTTTAGGACACGATTTTGAGTAGAAATCTGTTGTTAATTGGGATCTGACATCCAAACATAAGGTTAAAATTGTTGCAAAGAACACATAACGTTGATACAAGCTGCTTAACTTCTCCATATATATCCTCGGATAGCACAGTTGTATGTCATGAAATGAAGTTAATTCAAACTTGTATTTATACCATTTGTACAAATTGTTAACATTTGACATGTGGAATTAATAGTGGTTGTGATGTATGACGGTTGTGCCTTGCCTTGCCTATAGGAAAATACTAATATATACAAGGACCAAGTGGGTTTGTGGTTATCAAACTCTATATGTATTATATGATAAGTGTATTATGCATAGAATTTTTAATTGATACTTAACTCAAATGAGTGCTTGATGATTAATATAAGTAAGACAAACAAATTTATATGCATGGAATGGAAGGGATATTATATAAAGAAAGATCACAAGGTTTATAATAATAAATATATATGATCCAAACACAATATGCATGCTAATACATTGAACATGACATAATAAGTTGAGGGTTTTTTTAGTGCAAACACCAACTAGTGCACCTCGCACTACTCCACAAACTCCTAAGGCAAGGCACCAGGTTTCAATCTCTTATACATTCCAAATTATCCAATCCTACACTACACTCACCTGCTCATCTCTTCTGAAACTCTTCAATTTTATATTTAACTCAACAAATCTCCTTTTTACTGCATTAGTAGATGCATACAACATATTAACTGGATTCTTTGAATTAGAGATTTTATTCACCAAATTCAATATATAACAGTAATACTGAATGTCAATATGTTGTGGTCTCCCATTCCATTGGACATATAATCTTCAGTTAAATGAATAATATTCTCACTATGTATCCCAATCTTTAATGAATAATATACACAATTTTATTTGCCCATTTTTCTCAAATAATGCCATGATCTTGAATTCATTCTATGTTGTTAAAACATTAGCCACCCGATCTAACGCATAACCCACAATTAATGATTTTTGTTTATCAATATCTGCTATAGGTAGGCAAAATAAAACCCAACTAGACTACTACATGAAATGTAACGCTAAACTCTAAATACTAACAATATTTACAAGCTGCCTCAAAATTCATTTTACTAGTTCTCGACGAGCTTTTTTAGGAAAGAACACATACTATAGGTACATACGAGTCTCCGATTCACTTATATTAAATAATGAACTATATACAACTAAATATAGTTAGTATTTGTATCTAACTAGGAATAACATAATTAGAAAAATACTATACAAACAAGGAGTTCTCACTATGCCATTTTCCCTTTTACATGATGCTACGATTATAGTCTTCTGTCATCGCAAAGAAACGCGGTTTTGATTGAAAAGTCACCTAACCATCAGATGACACTTATTAAATTGAACTGTCATTTTGCGAGTAAACAAAAATCTAAAATTTACTAACTTTCGCGGGCGGAGCAAAAAGTATCAAAAATTAAACTCGCGCCCAAAACTCCAAATATACGATGTTACCCCTTCAAGTATTTGGACTAGAACACTAGTGCTATAAAACTTAAAATTATATTTGTGGTCCTTCAAGTATTATGACTAGAACACTAGTGCTATAAAACTTAAAATTTTTGAAATCAGAATCCAACTTTGTAGTTGATTTATCTTGTAGTCATTTTCTCCAAATTTCGCGGGTAACAGTCACCAAGAAAGCCACATGAACGACACGTAAACCAACTTTTTGTATGGATTAATAATTAATAAACGTATACTAAGTTTAGCCTTGCTAGTTTTATTAATGTGAGAATCGATAAGGATGTGTCATCTACATGTTTTTTTTCAGTGAATGTTATCATCTGAATATGGGTAAAAGAGCTACAGGAGAAATGAAATGTAAAGTTGAATAATTTTAGTGTTAAGAAATTAAGTTTTGTAACATTTTTTAGTCTACTCAGAGTAAGATCCGATCCTTGATCGAATGATTAAGCTGATTCAGTACTTTAACCACCTAAACCAAGTAGTGGGGAGGCCATGATCCAAGTCTCGGAGGAGCTTGACCGTATAAAAGAAAAAAAAAATTAAATGCTACTTAAACATGATGGAACACCCCTATTATGGAGTTTTCTGGAGGGCCGGAGGGTCGACCAACCCTCTGTGATCCTTCCTAGCTCCGCCCCTGAAAGTGCTTAATAGTAAATTTTATGATATTCGTATTCTATTCATGATGGTTGAATGAGTATAAATGTAAATAGCCCCTTATCAAGAAGAAAAATATAAAATTTGTTGGAGTTTGTTTGATTACATTAAATTTCCACAAGCTCCACTCCACCATTTTGCTACGGTTAACCCACCACTTTTGCTTTTCCTCACGCAAAAAGCACTCCTAACCATTCCTAATTACAACCCACAATGTAAAGCAACCAATTAATTATTAATTACTACTTCTTTTTATTTTATCAATATAATTATTCCCCTACTATTACATTTCCCATTATTATTTAATTATTTATGATTTAAGCCTTACCTTAATACTAACAAAACTTTCTTTTCAAAATTAGTTCAAATAGCTATATAAATTTATCCCATAATCTAAATTTATTAAAATAAAGATGAGAATCAATCTCTTCAAAAATTCTAGAATCATTCTGCTTCAATTATTAAAAAAAGTGATGATTTTGTATAGTAAGGTTATCTAATAGTGACTAGACTAATCAAACAAATGAGGAATTAGTGCAATCCTAATCCTATAGGTTATCTAGAATATGTATATAATTAATTAAAGGGGAATAGATTATATTATTTCTAATTAAGTGTTTGATGGACTAAATGTGAGCTACCAAATAAGAGGAGAGAATGGAAGAATTATTAAAGAGCATTTGGGTTTGTGGAGAAAGTGTTGTGCTATTACCTAAACCAAATCAACCAAAACATTTGCCCCTTTTCTAATTGCTAGATGACCCCATTAATCTTGCCAAGTTTTTTATTTTATTTTATTTTATTTAGCCTAATTAAGCTAGCAATGTGGTCCCTAGAAAATTTTCGTTTCGGGCCGAATATTCATCCGTTATTATTTAAATGGACCGGATCCATATTTAGGTTCTTGATACATGATATCCTATTTGCTTCCGAGATTTGAAGGAATCTTGTTTCTATAGCATTTATTTTATAAAATAGTTTTAAAAAGCTAATAGAATTGTATATCCTTTGCATTTAATTTATTTATATAAGTATGGTCCGATGAATGTGAGGGCTAGGAATGAGGTTTACTATTTCATCACTTTGGTTGATGACTATACCAAGTATGGTCACGTTTAGTTCATCTCACACAAGCTCGAAGTCTTAAACTGCTTTAGAAAATTTATATACCTTGTCGAGAATCAATTAGATAAAAACGTTAAAGCTTTGAGAACTGATTATGGTTGGAAATATCGTTCAGATGAATTCAAAGTTTTATAGGATGAAAAATGAATTGAACATCAATTGTCAATTATGCGCACTCCGCAACTAAATAGTGTTATTGAAAGGACAAATAAAACTCTTCTTGATATGGTTAGGCATATGATGGATGAAGCACATCTACCCATTTCCTATAGGGAATATGCCTTGCTTACAACCATTTATGTCCTTAACTGAGTGCTCCCCGGTCTATCACCTCCACTCCATATGAATTATAGACATGTCGCAAACCACATTTAAGTCATCTTAAATTGTGGGGTTGCAACATTTTCACACACAATACCTCAAGTGGGTTTGAAAAACAAGGCCTGAGAGGTAAAAAAAAATATATTTATAAGGTACCCGGACGTATCTAAAACATATATCCTAATGGGAGAAAACGATAAAGGGCGAGTGATAAAATACGAATCACGAGACATTCTCTTCTTAGATAACGAATTTCTTAAGTTAGAGAGAAGTTGACCATGATCTCATTTTATTCGAAGAATTAGATTCAAACGGATCTGTCCATTGAAGTGGGAGAAATATTGAAGAAGAAAAACATGTTCCAGTACCTCAAAAAGATTTGAATGAATTAGCTCTTATCTTAAGTGAGAGTATGATTCCCGACTCCAACGAGAATATGGAACATGGTCCAAGTGGGAGCATTCCAAATTACGACAAAATTATAAAGATTAAGAATGACGTCGTACTAAAAGTTAAAAGTTGAACTTCATCGATTCATTATCAAAGACATGACTCTTTTAGTCACTCCATAACATGATGTGGAACCTAGAAATATCAAAGAGGTTATCTCATGCCTTGAAAAAAAATTTGGATTAAGGCAATGAAAGAATAAATCATTTTCATGATATCAAACCAACTTTGGCAGCTGGTTGATCTACTAGATGGACGAAAAGCCATTGGAAGAAAGTGGATTCTCAAAGTAAAGTGAGAGGTTGATGGAAGTATAAGATACAAAGCTTGCCTGGTCACCAGGGCCGGCCCTAGGCATAGGTCCGAGGTGCACCGGCCTAGGGCCCACGACTGGAGGGAGTCTAAAAAAAATAATTAGCTTTTATATGTATATATAAAATTTATTTATTTTTAATATAAATAGTGATAAAATGATATAAATGACTTATTTCTTTTCAAAACTCCATTGATAAAAAAAATTAAAAGACCTATTTTGTTATGTATATATTTTTTATTATTAAAGGGGCCCTTATTACTTATTTTGTCTAGGGCCCCTAAATTGTCAGGACCGGCCATGCTAGTCACTAATGGTTATACAACACGAAGGTAGATTTTGAAGAGACATTCTCACCTATTGTGAGGTTTACATCAATAAGACTAATTCTAACTATAACGGCAAGTTTGGACCTGAGTTATATCGAATAAATTTAAATACTGTTTTTCTCAATGGATAATTAGACGAAGAAATCGGTCTGAAACAACTTATAGATTTTATTGTACAAGGTTGCAAAAAAACGTTTTGTGAATTAAGTAAATCAATTAATGGTCTTAAATAGTATTATGGATAATGGTACATTCAATTTTATAATAAAATGATATCGAATGACTTGAATCTAATTGAAGAAGACAATTGCGTCTGTACAAAACATTTTGAAAGAAAAATTATCATTCTATCATTATATATTTATAATATCATTATAGCTGAAAATTTCATTGAATATGTAAATCAAATCAAAGTTTGACTTAACTCGAATTTTGAAGTGAAAGATATGGAAGAAACATCGTATATTATTGGAGTTAAGTTCAAGAGATCGTTCAAACAAATATTTTGACATTGTCTCAATATAGATGCATAAAAAAAGGTCATAGATCTTTTAATATGCAAAATTGCAAAAGCACATTGATAGCCCAATAAAAAAAGTATGGCTCTTAGCATCGAAATGTGTTACCAAACACAATAAGAGATCAAACATATGAAATATGTTCCATATCCTAGTGTCATAGGTAGTATGATATACGACATATTTTGTACAAGACCTGATATTTGTCACATTGTAGGGATAATGAGTAGATATTAGTCCAACCTTAGACAAGCATATTGGACTACTATGAAAAGGATATTAAGGTATCTCAAAGAAACTGTGGATTATTCTCTGTGTTGTTAAGGAAAAGTTATCCAACTAAGAGGATGCATAGATGAAGATTTAGAAGGAGACTTGGATGAGAGGAAATTCACATTAGGCTACATTTTTTTTTGCTAGGAAATGGTATCATATCATGGAACAACAAGAAACAAACTTATGTAGGATTATCCATCATGAAAGTAGAGTGTGTCATACTCGTCTGGGGCTCAAGAGACAGTATCGTTAAATAGATTCATACATAACATTACAACCTCACATACTTATATAATAGTAAATAATAATAGTCAATATGTTATTACTTTTGCTAGGCACACTAGTTTCCATAGAAAATCAAAGCAAATAGATTAAGTATCATTTTTGTTATAGATGTAATTGCACGCAAAGAAATTAGTATAAAGTTGTATTTATTCATGACATGGTATATAATACAAGATTTAAAACATGCCAATTGAGAGGCTACACTTCTCCAACGATTGCATATCACTAGAGCTTTTGATTGTATGTCTATCATATGAACTATTTGCAATATGGGACGTGAAATCATAGGAAATATTCTATTCGGACCGAATATTTATCTGCTCGTAACTTGAATGGCCATATCCATGTTTAGGTGAGTAATTAGTGTTTAACCTAATTACTAGATATATAAGGATATCTAAACCACCTAAAATCTGAACCCTATCATCATATTCAAATGTGAAACAAAAGAGTTGCCTCTCTCTCCTTCCTCTCCATGTGATGTCCCCTCTCTCTGTCATGAGATTTCTGTTAGTTTGTGGACTATTGCTTCTTCTCTCGAACAACTTTGTTGTAGGAGTTTTGCGATCAACAATACGTGACTATATTTCCTATTCTTCTATTGTAATTATATCTGCGGATTATTTATGAAACGAGAGATAATCCGATAGTCCGTGTTTTATATTCGCATTTAGTATGCATTAAATCCTTTGAAAATTGACTTTATAATAATAATAAATAAATAAATTGAATTAGCTAGGGCCTTGTTTAATAGCTCACCTAAATGGGAGACACAAGTTTTGGAGGAATATAAATAAAGAAGTTAGAGAAAGAGAGAAATGAATGAAAATGTCAGTAGAACAGGGTGGGTTTGTTGGTGAAGTGCCATAATTTTAATGGGTCAAATTGAAACTTGTGTGTTTTTTCTGTGATACCATGCCATCATGCAGCTACCTCATGTTCCTTTTATTTTTATGGGAAAGGAAAGGGATCTAATTACTTAAGGAACCAACACCAAAGTGTGGGGTGGGGTGCCCTTTTCCTAATGGGTCTCCTCTTCTTTTACTCTTATTCATTGCTTTGTTTTCATCTATACCTCCATTTTTTATTTGGCCCTTTTCCCCTCTTTTATTCAATTTCATTTCTATAGGATTAATTCCATAAATACTCTCCTTTTCACTCAATAAATGATATCTACGGTGACGAATCCAGTATTTTATACACAGAGGGCTAATTTTAGCATTATGGTTAGGGTTAGAGTTAGATTTACGGAGATGGAGGAAATTTCTGAACTCAAGCCCGTTAGGGCTAAACAAAAATTTTTTAGCCTCCAACACTCTAAAATTTCCATCATTTCGGTGTGTTGAATAATAAAAAATTAAAAGTGGTTAGCCTAAAAGAAGTAGATATATTTAATATTTTATAAATCAAACACTAATTTTTTAAAAATTATATAACTTTTATCTTTTTATTTTTTATTGTAAATTTCTTATAATTTTCATAAAGTGTAAAAATTGATTTAGGAAAAAAAATAGTACACAAAAATTAGAAAATACAAAAATTGATTAATAAAAATAAGAAAGTTATTTAGGAAAAAATTCAAATACCTATATAATGAACCTATCAAGTCCATTTATCAAAAAAAACCCTATCAAGTCCAAAAAAAAAAAATAATGAACATATCTTTTAAGGAGGCTATCAAGTACGAAATCAATATTAGTCAAAGGTGAAACCGAAACCGAACCCAAACCCTGAGTTGGATACGCCTCTGGATATATACTGTACTATACTCTCCATCCAATTAATTTTATTATTATTTTCAAATTAATACAATGTTTTCCATCACTTAATTTAGATTGGAATTTCATAATATTAAAAGATGGATGGTACAATTTGAATGAATTGGATTTGGGTTTGGCCCGACAATTAAATTATTAAAATAGCTAATCCACAAAAATAGAATCATCATCATCATCTCCTGCTTAATTACAAAGGTTAAGTAGTCATAATTATATAGTTCTGAAATTAAATTCAGAGGGCATCGAATAGCATGATGAAAATGTAGCAATTTAGGTTAAGAACAAAAGCTATAATTATTTTAAAAAAAGAAAAGAAAAGTGGTCCTATGTAATTTATTTATAGCCGAAGAAGAAAAAATGATCCGAATACCAAAATAGAAATGGTACTACCAATCACATCATCTTAAATAAATAAAAATGAAACAGTTTATAAAATTAAATAGAGAACAGTGCAGTGCACTCACTCTCTGCCTGTTCTGAGTCTCACCAAATAAAATAAAAATAAAAATAGATACCCACTACTTTATTTTATTGGGACCAATTTTTAGCAACCATGTATGACCCTTTCTTTTACTGCTTCCACAATAATATTATTATTATTTCCATTTTTCTACAACTTAATTTTAATAAGTAATTTCACTATTTATTTGAAATTGTGGGACTATTTTTTTTGCAATTTGTAATTGATCCAACAACTGTTATTAATTATGCAACTACAATGTATGTACAACAAACATAAATGTACGGCATTGAGTTCAACATTCATCCATGTAATTAAAGAAATTAATGCCTTTATTGTTTACTCAAGAAACATATCAAAATATTTAGATATGTTCATTCATGTCTATTTGATATTTGATATCTCACAAATGTGAGGTTTTAAATTATTTCACAAGTTTATAAATCTTACTGAGAATCAATTAGCGCAAGAAAATAATTTAAGTTTTATGTGATGAAAAATGAATAAACATCGGTTGTCATTTCCTCGCACTCCGCAACAAACTAGAGTTGTCGAAACGAGAAATGAAATCTTTCTCGATATGGTTAGGTCAATGACGATTGCTGTAAACTTACCAATTTTTTTATTTATTGTGGACATGTTTTGCTAACAGTTATGTATGTCCTAAATTGAGTTACTCCAAGTTTGTCACCTCCATTCTATATGAGTTATTAACAGGTTGCAAATCCAATTTAAGTCATTTTAAATTGTGGGGTTGCACCGTGTTTTCTCATGATACCTCGAGTAAGTTTGGAAAACTATGACCTAAAGGTAAAAATAGTATCTTTGTAAGATATCCAGACATATAAAAAACGGTATGTCTTAGTGAAAGAAAATAATAAAGGGCGAGTGACAGAATTTAAATCGTGAAACATTTTCTTTTTAGAGAGCGAGTTCCCTATGTTAGGAGAAGTTGACCAAGATCTCACTTTATATGAAGAATTAGATTTGAATGGAGCCATTCAATTGGGAGAAATATTGAGGAACAAGAATATGATCTTGTACCTCAAAAAGTTACGAATGTATAAAATCTGACCTTAAATGGGAGTATGATTCCTGACTCCAATGGAAATATGAAACTTGGTCTAAGTGGGAGCATTTTGAACTATGATGAATATACACGACATGTTTATCAAGATTCAACACTACGTCATACTAAAAGATAAAATGCCAAACGTTGATGATTCAATATCGAAGGAATGTCTCTTTTAGCAACTCCACAGGATGACGCAAAGACTAGCAACATCAAAGAGACTCTGCCATGCTTGGGAAAATACAAATGGATTAAGACAATGGAAGAAGAAACAGTAACCATTAGAACAAACCAAGTTTAGCAACTGGTTGATCTACCAAAGGGACGCAAAACTATTGAGAGAAAATGGGTTCTTAAAGTAAAGTGAAAGGTTGATGGTAGTATCAAAAGATACAAAGCTCACCTAGTCACTAGGGGCTATACGCGATAAAAAGGGATAGATTTTTGAGGAAACCTTCTCACCTGTTGCGAGGTTTACATCAATAAGGTTATTCCTAGCTATAGTGGGAATTTCAGACCCTGAACTACGTGAAATAAATGTAAGGACTAATTTTCTAAATGGAGAATTAAATGAAGATACATGGAACAACCTGCAAGTTTCGTCGAACAAGGATGCGAACAAGAGGTTTGCAAAGATTTTCAGAAATAAATTTGTCATCCGCACGTTATATGTTGACGACATCTTCATAATTGGAAATGACATTAAGTATGTGAACCAAATTAAAGCTTGGACTTAGCTCAAGTTTTAAAACTAAAGATATGAAAGAAGCATATATGCCCTTGGAGTTAATATTCCAAGAGACCATTCAAAGAAAATGTTGCATTGTTTCAATAGAAATATATCAACAAAGTCCTTCATCGATTCAATATGCAAACTTGCAAACTCATTGATAGCCCAATGTCAAATGGTATAACTCTTAGTACAGACATGTGTCCCCATACATAACAATAATTGAACATATGAAAAATGTCTCATATGATAGTGTTGTTGGTATTCTAATATACACCAGGTTGAATATAAGACCTTATATCTGACACACTGTTGAGATGGTGAGTACATAGCAGTCTAACCTTGACAAGCACATTAGAAAACTACTAAAAGGTTACTAAGGTAACTTAAGGCCATTATAGATTATTCTTTGTGTTATCAAGAAAATTATCTCAAATTTAGAGGATATAAAGATGTTAATTGAACAAGAGACTTTGATGAATGGAAACCATATTGTGCTATGTTTTCTTACTAGGGAATGGTCCCACATCATGTAGAAAAAGAAACAAATTTGTGTAGCTCTATCCACCGTGAAAATATATTATGTAGCATACTCTTCTGTAGTTACAAGAAGAGTATGGTTGAATAGATTCACTAATGACTTAAATGCTACTATCTTGAACACTCTTGTAATTGTAAACAGTGATAGTCATGGAAATTCAAAGCACGTAGAGATTACGTATCATTTTCTTAGAAATTTAGCTATATGTAAAGAAGTTAGTATGAAGTAGTGTATCCACCCATGACATGGTAACAGATCCCCTTAGTAAATCTTTCACGAGAGATGTTCATGTTAAACATGTTAGATCCTAAGGTTTATGTCAGATCTAGATATACTTCTATTTCACATAATTTTGAACATGATTATTCAATAAAGTTTGATTTTTTTTAACAGAGTGTGAATATTATTTGTTGATAGTTTTTGTTATTTTATCAAGAATGTCAAAAAGATACGATCTCAACTTCTCCTAATGTGAGACCCACCTCCTAAAACTATGGTTTTTCAAAATTTTATCCTTAGGATCCTTAACTTACTTTGAAAATATAATCTAATATGTCTATTTTGGAAGGATACTCTAAAAGGGCCATGAATAATTTGGCTTGGAAGAGATCGACCAAACAAGTGAGCTGGATTATGATGGAATGAATATAGTAAGAGTGAAAGATTTCTACATGTTCACATCTTTGAGTTTCCATGTTTCGCTATTTGGACACCTATGCACATGTGCATAATTGTAAAATAGAAAATTGTAGAGATAAAAAAAAATTACAGTAGCTATGATATGAAATCTAGGATAAAAGATACAATCTGTTACTATACACGTTCAATAAAAAAAATCTATATATCTCCAACGACTATATATACTAGTTAGATTTGTTTAATGTGAGCCAAATATTAATCCGCCCATAACTAAAATGCACGTTGTTCCATGTTATGTGAGCTATTAGTTAACCTAATCGGTTTTGATCACATGCACCTTAATGACTATGTCGAATTTGGTCATTCACCATTAGATCAAAGCTTATTAAAATTCTAAGGTGGAGATTCAAAACATCCTAAGGCTTATATTTAATAAGTCTAGATCTAACGGTGAATGACCAAATTCACTTGGTCATTAAGGTCCATGTGAACATTCCTGTTACGGATATTTACGCTACGAGAGCCACCCAGTAACCTGTTTTATATTCATATTTATATTTATTACGATTTTTTTTTGTCAATACTTATTAATCAGCTAAAATCTAACAATAACAATTAACGGCTGTTAGAAACAGCTAACCGCAATTCCTACCGAAATGACCAATACGAGATATTATTTAAATTGAATTATAATAATGAGTTAATTTCTAAAAATGGTGACTGCTACAGACACAGGTTTCAGCCATTTCTTTCACAAAAGGGCCAAATCTCAATACCTCTCTTTCTCTATAATTCATGATTCACACTTTGATTATACTAATTACTGTCTACCAAAACAATTATGGATATTTATTCTTATCCTAATAATAATATTGTGGTTTAATTTAAGTTGAGTTATGTTTGGTGTAGTTAGTTTTGTTATTATTTGATTTCATTTAATTTAATCTTTGTAATTCAAATTCAAATACACTTTGTTGAAATGTAAACTCTTGTAAAGCTTATTTAAGCTATTCTAACTTCACGAAACAACTCATTTAAAATTGAAATATCACATGGTATTAGAGTTTCTAGGTTCTAACCACCTTGAAAGTTTTGTTATCTTGTTCTCTCTTAAAAAAAAAAGGCAAATATGGTTGTTAATGGCTCCATCGCTGCGGCTGCCTCCAACACGTGTGTCCTTCCATAGTTAGACAATTACCTACCAAATTTCCTACAAATTATTGACATCCAAATGGGTTAAGGCTGTTGAAATAATAAACTTATAATTAATAGAGTCTTTAATGTGGTTCAGTGTATTATCCAAAGAGTCATTTCTGTATCTGTATTTATAGAGTATCCAAGAGTCATTTCTGTATCTGTGTCTGTATTTATAGAGAGTTAATGTGGTTTACTAAGAGTCATGTTTGTAATCTATAATACATATCAATACAAGTAGTAAGACAAGAGAATTTTCTTCCATCAATTATACTCTTCCTCTGTTACCTTAGAAAGTTTATTTATTTGATCCAACAAATTGGTATCAGAGCCAGCAAAAATTCTCTACAATGATGAATGGAATGATCCCATACAAATATCCACAATTATCAAAGGAAAACTATGATAATTGGTGCATTAGAATGAAGGCTTTGTTGGGTTCCCAAGATGTATGGGAAATGGTAGAAACTGGATATGATCAGCCAGAGAATGAGGAGGAATTGACGAATGCTCAAAAAGTGAAAAGGAAGAAAGACCAACAAGCACTCTCTCTAATCCACATGTGTCTGGATGGGAATATGTTTGTGAAAATTTCGACTGCAACAACAGCGAATGAGGCATGGGAGATTCTCGAAAATTCCTTTAAGGGGAAAGATAAAGTAGTGAAGGTGCGTTTGCAAACCTTGAGAAGTGAGTATGAGAAACTCAAGATGAAAGAGTCAGAGAAAATTGATGAGTTCTTTAATAGAACTTTGGTAATTGTCAATCAGTTGAAGAGATATGGAGAAAAAATGGAGGATGTTCTTGTGATAGAAAAAATCCTTCGTTCTTTGACTCAGAAATTTGATTACATGGTGACTGCCATTGAAGAATCAAAGGATCTGGAGACTATGTCTGTAGATCAACTCTTGGGTTCGTTACAAGCCCATGAGGAGAGATTAAAAAACAGAGAAGAACCCGTGGCTCAGGTGTTGCAAGCGAAACTTGATTTGAACGATAAAGAAGAAAAGAAACAATTTGTAGGTGGATATGGAAGAGGAAGAGGAAGAGGAAGATCAAGAGGTAGAGGTCGTAGCCGTGGCTGGAATCGTGGATATAATGGAAGAGGTAGAGGTGGCAGAAATTTCCACAATAATGAAGCCACAAATAATCAGCAATGGAATGTAAGAGGACGTGGTAGAGGCAACAATTTCCAAGGCCGTGGAAATAATTGGCATGGTCGTGATAAATCTCGTGTGCAATGTTACAATTGTTAAGAATTTGGGCATTATGCGGCTGAGTGTAAATCTGAACCTTTTAAAGTTGAACATGCCAATTTTGCCGAGGCCGACGATGAAGAATCAACTTTGTTACTGACATGTAGCGAAGATGAAGCAAGGAGCAAGGAGTCTTGGTATCTAGACTCGGGAGCAAGCAATCATATGACGGGAAATAAAGAACTTTTTTATAAGCTTGATGAATCTAAGAAAGGAAGTATTTCTTTTGGTGACAAAACAAAAGTTCCAGTTGTGGGAAGCGGTGACATTCTTATCAAACTGAAGAATGGAGATCATCAATTTATTTCTCATGTTTATTATGTTCCAGCTTTGAAATCCAATATTTTGAGTATTGGACAACTTTTGGAGAAAGGTTATGAGGTGGAGATGAACAGGAATGGGCTGGTTATGAAAGAGGGAAAGAAAAAAAATGATTGCAAAAGTTCCTATGTCTGCAAATAAGATGTTCAAATTAAAAATCAGCACTGATCATCCTATGTGTTTGAAAGCCTCATCAGATTCTGCATGGCTGTGGCATCTCAGAATGGGTCATTTGAATTTTGGTGGACTGGAGCAAATGTGCAAGCAACAAATGGTGCATGGATTACCTTCTATAAATCATCCCAATCAGATTTGTGAAGGATGTATGTACGGGAAGCAATCCAGAAGGAGTTTTCCAAAGGAGTCTTTGTCAAGCACATCAAAGCCACTTGAATTGGTGCATGCAGATATTTGTGGTCCCATTAATCCGAGTTCACATGGAGGAAGCCGGTATTTCTTATTATTTATTGATGATTATACTCGAAAAACATGGGTTTATTTTTTGAAGGCAAAATCTGAAGCATTTGAAGTGTTTAAAAAAATTTAAAGAACTAGTTGAGAATGAAAGCGGCTTGAAGATTCAATCATTGCGAACTGATCGAGGAGGAGAATTCACATCTGAGAAATTCAATCAGTTCTGTGATTATAATGGTGTTCGTCGATTGCTTACTGTTCCAAGATCTCCTCAACAAAATGGTGTCGTGGAACGGAAAAATAGAACCATTCTTAACATGACCCGAAGCATGATGAAGTGCAAAGGTATGCCAAAAGAATTTTGGGCAGAAGCAGTAACATGTGCAGTCTATTTAAATAATAGAAGTCCTTCAAAGAAGCTTTTTCAAAAAACCCCTAATGAAGCATGGTGTGGAAAGAAACCAAATATTTCTGATGTAAAAGTATTTGGTTGTCTTGGTTATGTTCATGTTGCTGACGATTTGAGAAGCAAATTGGATGATAAAAGTGAGAAGATGGTGTTTATTGGCTATGCAAAAAATTCCAAAGGTTATAAATTTTATAATCCTCGGAATGGAAAAGTTGTGATAAGCAGAGATGCAGAATTTCAAGAAGAAAGCTCTTGGAATTGGAAGATTCCAGAAGATGAAAATTATGATTTTCTTCCTGTATATGATGATGATTTTGCAGGTCAAAATGAAGATGTAATTATCACACCACCGAATTCACCTTCCACATCTCAGACAAATATGTCAGACTCATCCCCAGAAAGTTCATCAGAAAGGCAGCCTCGAATGAGAAGCTTGAGTGAGATTTATGCAGAAACTGAAGAAGTAGATAATGCTACTTTATTTTGTTTGTTTGCTGATACAGAACCTGTGCAATTTGAAGATGCTGTTCAGGAAAAGAAATGGAGACAAGCCATGGATGAAGAAATAAATTCCATAAAAACGAATTGTTGAAACACCTTTCCACAAGATTTTGATTTGACAAAATCATCCATGATTAAGAGGCAATTAAATTTAAATGCTTTGATTTAATTGTACTAATATGTTTGTTCAATATTGAGTGCAAAAATATATATATAAAGTTAGACAGGTCAAAAGTCAGCACAAGCCAAAAACTGAGTGGAACGGGAACTCAGCATGAAAGAATGGAAGCTGAGTGGAGTGGAACTCAGTCTCAGAAGTTTCCTTCAAAGTTGCCAGAACGAAGCTGACTAAATTAGAAGACTCCTTTAGAATTGTATAAACAGAACGGAGCTGACTAAGAAGGAACTCATCATGGAAGTTGAACATTCGAAGATAACGAATGAAGCTGAGTGACAGCATGAAAGATTCGTTCACTAAAGGACAAAGTCTGCAATCTTCTGCACCAATAATTGAAGCCTCGAAAATACAAAGAAGACTAATTCCAAGAATCATGGGTCAATGGATTATTGGTAAAAGACAACTGGCACAAAAAGACAAGTCTGATGCAAAAAGACAAAACCTGACGCCTGAAGAAAATAGAGGAAGGGAATGGCGGAACAGACTGAAGCTGACCAGAAGCTGTCTGCTAAAAGAGTCGTTTTGGACTTAACGGCTAAATCATCTCAAATGATCCAATCCTCAGAATTTCATCTATAAAAGGACAATGGTAGTTCTTGGATCATTTGCCCAAGCATCAAAAGAAAAATACAAGAGAGAAAATTCTAATGCACTCAAATACAAAAAGATCTTACACCAACTTTTCTATTCTCTATGTAAATGCTAGATTGATTGTTTTGTAATCATCTAAGGTGTTCTTTAGTTGAAAAAGAACAAGTGTGTGATCAATAGGAATATTGAGATTGTTGAGCTGAGTACTTGGTTGTAAGTATTCAGTGGTAGAAAAATCTAAGTGCTGGGTTGTAGTACTTAGTAGGAGCTGAGTAGACGAATAGAGGACGTACTCTTGCATACTCACTACCTTGTAAAGGGTTTGTGCTCTACCTTGAAAGAGCTCAGTATTGGATTGAAAATCCTAGGAGGAACTGGGGACTGGACGTACGCAGAGAGGCCGAACCAGGATAAGTCGTGTTGAGTAACTTCTAAACTCTCTCTCTCAATATATATATATATATATATATATATATGTGCATGTGTTGCTTGTTGTATTTACTCAGCTTATAAATTGTTAAAACTGAAACTGAGTAAATCTGAGTGCTAAGTTGGAAGCTGACCTCTCAAGTGTCAATTCTCAACTCTCAAGTCAAGCAGTCTTAGTCAGCATAGAACTAAAACTGTCTGACTAATCAAACGCCCGTGCTGACCAACACGCTGAGTTATCAAACTCTTAAAATAACATTAAGTCAGCATAATTAAAAGTGAAAAAGTTACATTAGTTCCTAACCCCCCCCTTGGAACTAATTAGTAGGGACCAACAAGTGGTATCAGAGCATCACTACTCAAAGATCTAAGAATCTTGAGCTGATCCCGAAAAATGGGTGAGAATAGCACTCGTTTCCTCCCAGGAAACCAAACAACACAGATACTCCCTGAGGGATTATCAATCACTAGACCTCCCCTATTCTTCGGATCTAATTACACATTCTGGAAGAACAGGATGAAGAACTTTACTCAAGCCACAAACATGAGTGCATGGCTTGCAATAGTTCAAGGTCCACATGCACCTTATAAAACTGTTGATAATGAGAAAGTTATCAAGAGTGAAACTGAGTGGACAGAGGATGACCTCAGAAAATTACAAAATAATGCTTCGGCTATCAATATGCTTCACTGTGCTCTTGATGCTGCAGAATACAATAAGATTTCAGGTTGTGAGTCAGCACAGGAGATCTGGAAAAAGCTGGAAGTAACTTATGAAGGCACCAGCAAAGTCAAGGAATCCAAAGTAAACCAACACATGCGATTGTATGAGCTGTTCGAGATGACTGACAATGAGGACATCTCAGCAATGAATGCCCGGTTCACCAACATAATAAATGAGCTTAAAAGACTCGGTAAGAATTTCACTGAAGAAGAACAAGTGAAGAAGATCTTACGAAGTCTTCCCAAATGCTGGCAAGCCAAGAAGACAGCTGTAGAGGAAGCTCAGGACCTGACGACATACAAATATGATGAGCTGATCGGTTCCTTGCTGACCCATGAAATCTCTATGAAAAACTTTGAAGCTAAAGAAAAATCTGAGGACAAGAAACAGAAATCGCTAGTGATGAAAGCTGACTCCACAGAAGGTGAGTCAACTGATGATGAGGAAATGGCCATGTTTACTAGAAAAATGAAAAAGTTGTTCAGAAGAAATGAAAGAAATAGTAAGCGGCCATACAAGAGAGGAGACAGATATAAAGCTGACTCTAGTGACACCAGATACAAAAAGGACAGCTCCAAGCCCGTCACATGTTATGAGTGCCATCAAACTGGGCATATTAAGTCAAGCTGTCCTAATCTGAAGAAAGATAAGAATGGAAGCAAAAAGACAATGGTGGCCACGTGGAGTGACAGTGATGAGTCAACATCATCTGAAGTTGAGCAAAATGAAACTGCCAACATATGTTTCATGGCAGATGATGGAACTGACCAATCTCAATCTGAGCAAGCCGACCTCTCTGGAGATTCTGAGCAGGAGGAAAACAACAATGAGGTAACATCCTTACTTTTGCTTAGAAACGAAATGGTAAATGCCCTGAGTGACTTATATACACTAACTAAGAAGTGTAACAAAAGGATTAAGGCACTCAGCAGGCGCTGTGACGAGATTGAGGAGGTCAAGCTGAGTGACCTCCGATATCTACTCCAGGACAACTCAGATTAACATACGAACATGCAAATCTTACATAAGCTTGTCACGGAGGTTCAAACTGAGTCAAAGAAACTTAGAAAGGATGTCACAACCTTAGAGAACCAAATAAAAGGTTCAACTAAGAATAAACACCATGTTGAGTACTCAGGTACTGGTCAGCATAAACAGTTTACTCAATGTAGCTGTTGTAGGAAGAAAGGACACACAAAAGCTGTGTGCTGGCATAACAAACAGACTGTCCAATGTGACTTCTGTGGTAAGAAAGGTCATACTACTAAGGTATGCTGGCATGCTCAGCACAACAATGCTGTCCACACTCAATATCACCCTCAAAGGGTAACTATGTGTGGCTTTTATGGTAAAAGTGGTCATACTACAAAAGTATGTCGTCACAAGTTAAAATATGACTTTGCACCTAGTTACACTAACAAGAAAGGACCTAAAAATAATTGGGTACCTAAAAACGAATAGTTTAAAATGCAGGTCAGCTTGACATGCATGGAGAAATCAAAACTTTGGTATATAGATAGCGCATGCTCAAGACACATGACAGGTGATGAAACTCAGTTCATCACACTAGAGCTTAAACGAGGAGGTAGTGTAAGCTTTGGAGACAACAAGAAGGGCAAGATAGTTGGCTCAGGAACTATCGGAGGTAACCCTAAAATTGAGTCAGTCTCCTTAGTTAAAGGTCTCAAATATAATCTTCTAAGCGTAGCTCAGCTTTGCAAGAGTGGAAGGAAGGTTATATTTGATGATACTAAGTGTCAGATACTCGAGGGAAAAACAAATGATTTGATTTTAACAGCCCCTCGTGTAGAAAATGTTTACATGTTGAGTTTGGAAAAACAATTTTCAAAAAGTATATGCTTAGTGTCAAAAGAGGACAACTCCTGGCTATGGCATAGGAGACTTGGGCACGTCAGCATGGACCTCCTTGCCAAACTAGCTAGAAAGCAATTAGTTGAGGGATTACCCAAATTAAAGTATGAAAAAGATCAACTTTGTAATGCTTGTCAGCAAGGTAAACAAATCAAAAAGTCATTTCATAGCAAAAAGATTGTCTCAACCAAAAGACAATTGGAATTACTACATTTGGATCTTTTCGGACCTATCCAGCCACTCAGCATGGGAGGTAAGAAATTTTCCTTAGTTATTGTAGATGATTTCTCTAGGTATACTTGGGTCATCTTGCTGAGTAGCAAAGATGAGACATTTGAGATGTTTACCACATTAGTCAAAAGGCTTGAAAATGACAAAGACCTAAGAGTAGCTCACATTAGAAGTGATAATGGTGGAGAATTAAAAAACCAAATGTTTGATGAATTCTGTGAAACTAATGGTATTGACCACAATTTCTCTGCCCCTAGAACTCCTCAACAGAATGGAGTTGTTGAAAGGAAGAATAGGACAATAGTAGAAATTGCTAGGACAATGCTGAGTGAAAATAGGCTTCCAAAGTATTTTTGGGGAGAAGCTGTCAATACAGCATGTTATATATTGAATAGGGCATTAGTAAGACCTATATTAAAGAAAACCCCTTATGAACTTTGGAAAGGACGAAAGCCCAATATTGGATACTTTCGTGCCTTTGGGTGTAAATGTTTTATACTCAACACTAAGGATAATCTGGCAAAGTTTGATGCCAAAGCTGACGAAGCGATCTTTTTGGGATACTCAACAAACAGTAAAGCATATAGAATTTATAATAAAAGGACCCAGGTTGTAGAAGAGTCAGTCCATGTAGATTTCGATGAAACTGACCCTGCAGGAAGAACAACTCAACACACAGAGGAAGAACCCAACTCAGCTTCTGCTGACCAGAATGGACATGCTGAGTCATCAGTACAAGAACTGACCAAAGGTAAAATCGAAACTGAAATTACCTTTGCTGACCAATCTGTCCCTGTAGAGATTGTAGAAACACCTATTCTAAACAACTCAACATTACCTAAGGAGATAAAAATTCCAAGAGGACATTCAGAAAAGTCCATCCTTGATGATGCAAACAACAAAGTAATGACTAGAGATCAGCTTAGGAAATTTTTTAGCAACGTCGCTTTCGTATCAGTCTATGAACCAAAGAACTTTGCTGATGCTGAGCATGATGAGTATTGGATCAATGCCATGCAAGAGGAGCTTGACCAATTCACGAGAAATGAGGTATGGGATTTAGTACCTAAACCTAGGAATCAAAAATCCATAGGAACTAAGTCGGTTTTTAGAAACAAACTAGATGAGCATGGAAATGTAATTAGGAACAAAGCTCGACTTGTAGCCCAAGGCTATAGTCAGCAAGAGGGCATTGATTATGGTGAAACCTTTGCACCAGTTGCTAGGTTAGAAGCTATACGTATATTGTGTGCATATGCTAGTTTCATGAACTTTAAATTGTATCAAATGGATGTTAAAAGTGCATTTCTTAATGGCTTTATAAACGAGGAGGTATATGTTAATCAACCTCCGGGCTTTGAAGATCCAAAATTTCCAAACCACGTTTATAAACTCAAGAAGGCCTTATATGGCCTGAAGCAAGCTCCAAGAGCTTGGTATGAAAGGTTGACCAACTTCCTGCTGACCGGGAATTATATCAGAGGAAAAGCTGACACAACCTTGTTCATTAAGAAAAAGGGTAAACATACCCTACTTGCACAAATCTATGTAGATGACATAATATTTGGTGCTACTGACGAATCCTTGTGTCAAGAGTTTAGCAAACAGATGCAGACTGAGTTCGAAATGTCTATGATGGGAGAACTCAGCTTCTTCCTTGGACTTCAGATCAAGCAAGGTAAGAACAACATCTTCATTAGTCAGTCCAAGTACACCAAGGAGATGTTAAAGAAATTTGATATGGAAGATTGTAAGCCCATATCAACCCCTATGGGTACTGATACTGTCCTATGCAAAGATGAGAAAAGTAAGTCAATAGACAGTAAACTTTATCGAGGTATGATAGGCTCCTTACTTTATCTCACTGCTACTAGACCTGATATACAGTACTCAGTATGTTATTGTGCAAGATATCAAGCTGACCCAAGGGAATCTCACTTAATTGCTGTAAAAAGAATTTTTAGATATTTGTAGAGCTCAGTTGATGCAGGTTTGTGGTATCCAGCCTCAAATGACTTCACACTCATAGGATACACTGATGCTGACTATGGATGGGATAAGCTAGAACGTAAGAGTACTTCAAGAGGATGCCATTTCCTTGGAAGCTGTCTAGTATCTTGGTTCAGCAAGAAACAATCATCAGTTGCTCTGTCTACAACTGAAGCTGAGTACGTTGCTGCTGGAAGTTGTGTAGCTCAAGTCCTATGGATAAAGCAACAACTTGAGGATTATGGAGTAAGAACTGAGACAATACAGATCAAATGTGACAACAAAAGTGCCATTGATCTATCCAAGAATCCTATTCAACACAGCAGGATGAAGCATGTCAGCATAAGGCATCACTTCATCAGAGATCACGTACTAAAGGTTGAGATCAAGCTGACTTATGTACCAACAAATGAACAGCTTGCAGATATCTTCACCAAGCCTTTGGCTCGTGAACAATTTAACATACTAAGGGAAGCTATCGGTATGTCTAATCCTCTTCAATAATTCTAAATATTTGAATAAATGTTGAGTGATTGTCATGCTAACTGATATCAATCTAGTAACTACTGCACATTGAGCTTAATAGTCTATGCTGAGTAGATACAAATGCTGAGTAAATATTCTGTGCTGAGTAGATAGACATATTGAGTAATCACCTTATGTTGAGTGAATGTACATGTTGTGTGATGAACGTATGTTGAGTTACTAAGAGATAGGAAATCCATCTACGTAGAATTAAATACTCAGTATCATAAACGATTCATATTCTGGCAAACTGAGTAAATGCCCACTTGCACCGATAAATAATGACACGTGTAACAAATCATACCTAGGAAAACACAAGTAATGATGAATACCCATGCGCCGAACCTGTCATAAATGGCAGAATCTTTGTCGATTAAAGTCCCAAGATGAAAACGGCTAGTTCATTAATGACTTAAAACTCTATAAGTAGTGGAAGGATCCCCACTCATTACTCTTACGCTTACGATCTTCTGAAATCAAATTCTCCTCTCTCCCTAAATCTTAAAAACCTTTCTCGGTAACAATGGCTTCCGGCAAGAACGAAATCCCTAACCTCACCACTCAGCCTGGCCAAACCTCTGGCAAACCCACTCAAGCTGACCCCGCTGGTTCTTCGAGGCAAATCGAGAGGAATATGATCAAGGTCTATAAAAAGGTCAATAACTTGGAAGTATTGAAATGTAGATGGTTCTCTCTAGGTTTCGTCACTTCAGAGAAACCGTTCTGCGACTGGATCGAGAAGAACAAATGGACCGGTCTATTCTCACTCACCGGAAAAACGTACCCCAGGCTGGTCAGAGAATTTTACTCTAACATGCTTGTTGATGAGGATGATGCTGACTACTTGGAGACTACTGTCAAAGGTCAGAAAATCACCATAACCCCTGCCTATCTAGCTACTTTGCTTGATTTACCAGACGAAGGAATAGAATTTAGGACAACAAAAGAGAAAGTACGAAAGGAAAAACTTGACAAGATCAAGGGGTTCTGCAAACCCAAAGATCATAAAGGGGAAATACCCAGCACGTGTATGAGGCAAGACTAGAAGATGGCTCACTACATGATGACCAACTTCATCTTCCCCAAACTCAACTCAGCCTCATCTGCCTCCAATTTTGAACAGTGCTTCATATGGCACATGTTGTCCTACACTCCACTCAACATGCCCGTCTTTCTGGTTGGAGCTCTTCAACGCAGTGGAAAGAAGCTCAGGCTGGGTTCTTTGATCACTAAGATCATTGAGGACAAACAGATTGAGACAATCAATGAAACTGACACTTTGGGAAGTGAGATCACAGCAACTCTGCTGTTTGGACTGTTGTACAATCAACCGTTGAAGGGATATGAAGAAGTTGTTGATGATGAAGCTGAGCTAGACATTGAGCCTGAAAATGAGCCTGAGAAAGAAGTGGAGGTTCCTGCTGAGTCACCTAAGGAAAAGAAGACGAAGAAGAGAAAGGCCATTGAAATATGCTCCAAAGACATCCATGCTGTCCCAAAGAAAGTGAGACTAGTGTCTCAAGAAAAGGTTAAAGCTGACAAAGCAAAGGAAAAAGCTGAGTCGGCAGAGAAGAGAAAGAGGCTAGAAGAGCCTGAGGATGAAGAAGAGGGTACTCCAGAATCCCCCTTGATGAAAAGGAAGAAGGTTAATTCCTTAAAGACAGTTGAAGTTGATCCCCTAGATTGGGTTGTATCGTCCAAAGGTCATGGAACTGACCTAGAAAAGGAAGCTGAGAAAGAAACTGAGCAACAAGCTGAGAAAACAAATGTTGAAGTAGAAAGGGAAGCTAAGAAAGAAACTTATGTTGAGGAACACATTAATACTGAGCAGGAAGAACCTGCTGATGTTGAGCAACCTCAGGCTGATGCTGAGCAAAGAGTTGAGGAAGAAGAAAACGTTGTTGTTGAGGATCATGCTGAGCAGCATGAGCATCCAACCATGGTAGAAGAGATAGTTGATACTGATGAGGAAAACATTGATGCTGACCCTTCTCCTCCCAAGGAACAAAGGTTCAAGCGGCTTAAGAAGAAAGCCCATAAAACTCAAGTTATTGATCTTCTTGCAGATTCTCCTCTTCTAGAACAATTCACTGGCATGTCTGAGCTATAGTTCGCATATTTTGTAAACGACCCTGAGTCTCCCTCAAAGGAAAAACAAGCCTCTGTTACTCAGGATGAGGAACAAGCCAAAACCCTTGAAGATCCAAATCCAACTGTTCAAGAAGGAACAAATACTGCTTCAACTTCACCCACTCAGGATGAGCAGGTCAACATGACTAACCAAACTCCACCTCCAACTCAGCATGTTGACAACTCAGCTCTTGAAGGTAATCTGCATCAAAGTCCAGTCACCAATCAAGGTGATCAATCTGGCAAAGAGCAAACTCCTCCACCATCAAGCTCAATTCCAGCCTCTGAGACAAATGCGGCTCAATTCACCTACTTGAATACCACTGAGTCAGGCCGACGCATCATTGCATCTGCTCAGTCCTTGCTTCAAGAATTGAACCCTCCTCAAGCTGATGCTGCTAGATCTTCTGATACTGAGTCCTCTCAACTGCCTGGAATTACTCAGCTTCTCAATGAGCTAAAAGGACTCAAGGATCTAGTAAGCGTTATGACCACCATTCAGACTCAGCAACCAAGACAAGGCCAAATCACAAAGTTGACTGAATTGGTTCTCACGATGGTCAACCATCTGAACTCTCTTGAAGGCAAAATCCAACAACCATCAGAAGTTAATCCAGGGTATGCCACTTCTTTTGAACTTCAAGGATATTTTGCGAAGTTAACTGCAGAACTGACCAAATCAAGCACACCTGGCAATGCTGAGTTTTCCATCTCTGCTGAACTTCAAGAATGCTTTACCAAGCTTAATGCTGAGCTGACCAGTACGCGTGACTTAGTATCTTCCTCTTCTCAGTGTATAATTGACCAACTGAGTGAAGCAGTCAGCCTACTCAACATCAACAAAGCACAGATGGATGTTGATCCAGTCTCCAACAGTGAACTCTTGAGCTTTTCCCAAGCAATAATGAAGGCAATGCGCATCAACAATGCCCAGCGCATATTTTATGACTCTGCCTTGCTCAAGATGTACCACCAATCTTTTGGTCAGCTTACCAGCTCGCTCACCTGGCTTAGCAAATCTCATGAATGCCTGCTCAACATGATTAGCAGTTCTCTTCGAGTTTCTCGCCATGTCCAAGATGACAGTGTTCCTATAATTAATGGCTTGCGAGAAAGTACTAAGAGGCTCCAGCGTTACTCAACTCACCTCTCCTCTCATGCTCGCACAGACACATTCATTTATAAACCCGATGATGGAAAAACGGGGGAGACAAGTCAAGGAGGAACTCAACTTACAGGTAATGCCTCAGGAAGTAAAGACAAAGGCAAAGGAATAGCTCAAGCTGACCACTAAGCTCAGAAGAAGAAGAACTAGATATAGTCTAGTAAAAGTTTAGAACTTAGCATAGAAATCTTCATATATGTGTTTGCTTTATTTTCTTGTTCAATCTATGCCAAGTACTATTTTCTCAATATAGTCGATAAAATTGAACAAACAAATTAAGAAGTAAAACATACTCAGTATACATTAACACTAAAACACTTAGGTAATAAACTGAGTAACAACATACTTCTAATATTTTTGAAAGCTGACTTAAAATTCAAAAAGTTCAGATCTTGAAAAATCCACATTAAACTAAGTCAGTATACATAAGTGTCTTAAGGATAATTCAATTAAATCTTGGAAGGTTTAGAATTAAGTTAAGACAATATGTGCAACCCTTACGGGGGAGTCATTTCAAAAATATATCAATCATGGGGTAACTTATAACTGAGTTCCATAATTATGTATTTTGCCAACATCAAAATGGGGGAGTTTGTTGAAACACCTTTCCACAAGATTTTGATTTGACAAAATCATCCATGATTAAGAGGCAATTAAATTTAAATGCTTTGATTTAATTGTACTAATATGTTTATTCAATATTGAGTGCAAAAATATATATATAAAGTTAGACAGGTCAAAAGTCAGCACAAGCCAAAAACTAAGTGGAACGGGAACTCAGCATGAAAGAATGGAAGCTGAGTGGAGTGGGACTCAGTCTCAGAAGTTTCCTTCAAAGTTGCCAGAACGAAGCTGACTAAATTAGAAGACTCCTTTAGAATTGTATAAACAGAACGGAGCTGACTAAGAAGGAACTCATCATGGAAGTTGAACATTCGAAGATAACGAATGAAGCTGAGTGACAGCATGAAAGATCCGTTCACTAAAGGACAAAGTCTGCAATCTTCTGCACCAATAATTGAAGCCTCGAAAATACAAAGAAGACTAATTCCAAGAATCATGGGTCAATGGATTATTGGTAAAAGACAACTGGCACAAAAAGACTAGTCTGATGCAAAAAGACAAAACCTGACGCCTGAAGAAAACGGAGGAAGGGAATGGCGGAACAGACTGAAGCTGACCAGAAGCTGTCTGCTAAAAGAGCCGTTTTGGACTTAACGGCTAAATCATCTCAAATGATCCAATCCTCAGAATTTCATCTATAAAAGGACAATGGTAGTTCTTGGATCATTTGCCCAAGCATCAAAAGAAAAATACAAGAGAGAAAATTCTAAAGCACTCAAATACAAAAAGATCTTACACCAACTTTTCTATTCTCTGTGTAAATGCTAGATTGATTGTTTTGTAATCATCTAAGGTGTTCTTTAGTTGAAAAAGAACAAGTGTGTGATCAATAGGAATATTGAGAGTGTTGAGCTGAGTACTTGGTTGTAAGTATTCAGTGGTAGAAAAATCTAGAGTAGACGAATAGAGGACGTACTCTTGCATACTCACTGCCTTGTAAAGGGTTTGTTCTCTACCTTGAAAGAGCTCAGTATTGGATTGAAAATCCCAGGAGGAACTAGGGACTGGACGTAGGCAGAGAGGCCGAATCAGGATAAGTCGCGCTGAGTAACTTCTAAACTCTCTCTCTCTCAATATATATATATATATATATATATATGTGCATGTGTTGCTTGTTGTATTTACTCAGCTTATAAATTGTTAAAACTGAAACTGAGTAAATCTGAGTGCTAAGTTGGAAGCTGACCTCTCAAGTGTCAATTCCCAACTCTCAAGTCAAGCAGTCTTAGTCAGCATAGAACTAAAACTGTCTGACTAATCAAACGTCCGTGCTAACCAACACGCTGAGTTATCAAACTCTTAAAATAACATTAAGTCAACATAATTAAAAGTGAAAAAGTTACATTAGTTCCTAACCCCTGATAGGGGCGTTTCGTCCCTATCTTTTAGCGTGATTTACGGTTTAATTTTAGAAGAAATAAATAAGTTTAATTGCAAAAATAGAGTGTTTTAATAAAATAACAAAATAAAAATAAATTCCTTACTTTCGGTTAATTTTCCTTATTTTTGATTAATATTAGAAAATAAAACGTCAAGCTAACTCAGCTCTCAAGATTTGTATTTCAGGTACGAGGAAGGAGTGAAAATCTACTCAAATACGCGGGGCGTATCATTATTTATGCGGGGCGTATCGTCATTTACGCGGGGCGTAAAACATGGTGTCAGAAATAATTGCCTTATCCGCAGGCACCATGTGGAAATGACTCAGCATACGCGGGGCGTATGACACCTTACGCGGGGCGTATGACACATGTCGGAAATGATTGGCCTAATCCTGAAAGTCAGACTGCATTGTCTCCCGGAGTCAACTCTCCATACGCGGGGCGTATCACCATTTACGCGGGGCGTAAAAGGTAGTTCTTCAACGTAAAAAGATCAGAGACTCATTTACGCGGGGCGTACTTCAGCTACGCAGAGCGTATTTGAGACAATTAGACATAGAATTGGTCCATATGCAGGAGATTTCTGATGGAATGTGCACTTACGCGGGGCGTATATCACTTTACGTGGGGCGTATCATGGGATTTCTGCACCAAATAATGTTGCTCCATACTTGTACCTTGTGAAGTTACAATTCTACCCCTAGCTTGATGTATAAATAAGAGTGACTAGCACTCATTGAGACGACACCTTCTACTTTCTATCTTCTACCTCTACCTTACCTAGCTAGTTGTTGTATAGTTTTGGTTTTAGATTGGGTTTATGTAATAAAACTCTCCCACCTCGAGAGCTTGTTCGGTTATTCCGGCATTCCATCAACATTCTGCTCCATCATTCATCACCAAGCTCGAGAGTTCCACCTCCGAGTCCTAAGAGACGGCCTTGAGTCCGGTTGGCTAGTCCCGAGGGCCGATTCTTCCCTCTTCACTTGCTAACTAGCTTGCACTCTTCCTATGTACTAGGCTTGGTTGTATTCCTCCTTTATGCTTTCCATATTTATAATATATGATTTGCAATTTCCGTTTCTATATACGTGTTGATGTTTATTGCTTGTTTTGATACTCATAATTGACTATTGTGTAGGGGAACGCGATTTCCGATGCCATTCGGGCTATCTTTAGGGACTCATATAGGTGTTGCCTTACCGGAAGTGACAAACCGGAAACCGTAGGAATTGACAAACCATGAAACTTACGGGCCCTAGTTTCTGACCCCCAGCATTAGACACGCCTTGACTAGGAACCACGTAGTCTAAGTACTTCACGGGTCGGTCGAACTACACGTAGTCGTCTTTGCAAGAGTAAATTGTCAATCGAATATATTCGGAGTCATTGCCTTTTATATCTATAACTTATCGTCGCCCATATCATTCCGTGGAATTTTCCGTTACATAAACCTGTGTCGCCAATAGTTTAGAAGTAGTTTGTAGTTGTGTCGCACACCAATCCCAAAGTATACACCGCTTAGATAACATATAAAACCGAGTCGTCTAATACTTGCAGTTATAAATCCCGTGGATTCAATACCCGGTCTTAACCGGATTATTACTTGATACGACGGGGTACACTTGCCCCTAAGTAGTCGTAGCGTCTAGTAGAGTTAAGAGCAATTTATAAAGACCACATCCATAGTCATAGCACATTCATCGCAATACATATTTAAATCGTCGTAAGAAACTCTACCACTAGGCGTCGCGCCACCAACCCCCCCTTGGAACTAATTACTAGGGACCAACAAGAATGACACTTGGGAATTGACAACATTGCCAAAGGGAAAAAAAAGCAGTAGTAGTGAAGTGGATTTTCAAAATAAAGAAAAATGCCAAAGGAAAAGTGGAGAAGTATAAAGCTCGCCTTGTTGCAAAAGGTTTTTCTCAAAAGGCCGGAATTGATTATGAAGAAGTTTTTGCTCTGGTGGCTCGAATCGAGACAATTTGATTAGTTATTTCTTTGGCAGCTCAACAAGGATGGAAAATTCACCAAATGGATGTCAAATCAGCATTCTTAAATGGAACTCTTGAAGAAGAAGTTTATATCAATCAACCATTGGGTTATACTGTGAAAGGGCAAGAAGATAAAGTGTTGAAGTTAAAAAAGGCTTTGTATGGCCTTAAGCAAGCTCCAAGGGCTTGGTATTCTTGTATCGATGACTATTTCCAGAAGAATGGCTTCACAAGATGTCCATATGAGCATGCTTTGTATATCAAGGAGAATGAGGATGGAAAAATAATGTATGTATGCTTGTATGTTGATGATTTAATTTTCACAGGATCTGATCAAAAGATGATTGAAGAATTTAAGAAGTTGATGACAAATAATTATGAGATGACGGATTTGGGGCTGATGTCATATTATTTGGGCATTGAAGTTAAGCAAAGTGATGAAGGTGTCTTTTTGTCTCAGAAGTCATATGCAGAAGCTATTTTAAAAGAATTCAAGATGGATAAATGCAATTCAGCTTCTACGCCAGTGGATTGTCGAAATAAGTTGTCAAAGCATGATGATGAATAAAAGGTGAATCCAACTTTGTTTAGAAGGTTGGTTGGAAGGCTGAGATTTTTGACATGTACACGGCCAGATATCTTATATGGAGTTGGACTCATTAGTCGTTACATGGAGGTTCCAACTTTAACTCATATGGATGCAGCAAAACGAATACTTCGATACATCAAAGGTACACTGGATTATGGTTTATTTTACTCTTCCTAGAACAATTTCAGATTGTATGGATTCAGTGATAGTGATTGGGGAGGAGATGTTGATGATAGAAAAAGCACAACTGGTTTTGTGTTTTTTATGGGAACTGCTGTTTTTGCTTGGAGTTCTAAGAAATAGCAATTGTTACACTTTCAACATGTGAAGCAGAGTATGTTGCAGCAGCTTCTTGTGTTTGTCATGCAATATGGTTGAGACGGATGTTAAAAAGTTTAAAGTTTGCTCTAGATGGAGCAACTGATGTTTTTGTTGATAATAAGTCAGCTATTGCGTTGGCTAAAAATCCGATTGTTAGACGAGGTGCCGCGGCCTAATCTCCCGGGCGGACCGGGGGGTGGACAACCTCATGGCGACGTAAGCGGTGATTGGCGCCGAAAGCAACCAATCGCGGAATCAAGCTGCTCGGCAGGACCAGAGCTCGGAGATATGGAAGAGTCGCCACCCACGAATGGGAAAATGAACACCGATCCCTTGCGGGAGACCGGTGTGGGTTCGGAAAACTTAGGTACGAGCCGAGAAGGCTAGCTCCTTTCCGGAGAAAGGCTACTAGGCACCCCGACATCGCCCGGTTATGAACCACCGGCCTCCTACTCAGCATGTTAGGCGATAACGGACTAATCGTATACTTCTTTAAGTTTAAAATTCATTTGAAACCCTTTTCTTTCTCTTTTTCGGAAACCATTTTGAGCATATGATATCGAAAAGCCACATCAGTAAAGAATCACCCATTTATGTTTATACATACACAGAGAGGGGAAGAAAGAAGTGATTTATTTACAACCATATTTAAATGTTATGTTGTGTGTCTATTCTACATTAACTTATTTTCCCAAAACGATGTTTATTACATGGTTCGCACCTTAATCGACGTTGGAACGATTTAGGTGCGTTTTAAAACCCCGTTTGATGAAGCTTACCCGAATCGCCGTTGGAACGACTCGAGTAATTGAAAACGTTAAAGTAAAAGCCTTTTAATAAGAAAACGTGGTTAAACATACAAGTCAATTTTATTTTGTACAAATTCATTAAGAAAACGATTCAAAATCTCCATTATTAACAAAGAAAACGATTTTGATTACAATGTTCGCTTAATCCGTCGTTGGAACGGACTAAGGTTTTAAAACGTGGTGTTTTGAAGACGATTTGAAATATCAACCAAAATGACTCTATTTATCTACATTAGAGATTTAAGAAAGCTCATTAGCTTAAATAATTTAATTGAAAACTCTCTTTTTGTGACTTATTTTTCCCACTTATTTAATGAACTCTCTAACTATTATAATTACATCAATAAGCACATTTAGGCCCAAAAATTAATTTTTCCAAGTGAAGCCCATTTGAAACATGGACTTATAAATGACCAAAAGAAATAAAGAAAATAATATAGATATATATTTACACATTTTAGCCCAAAAGACATAAAATAAGAGTAAAAGAAAATATACTATCTAATACATATATAAGAAAGAATAATGAAAATAATATATTTATACTTTAAACATAAGAAAATAGTGAATGAAATTCATAAATAAGAAAATAGCATTTATCACTCAAAATAATTTTATTTAACAATAATTAAGATAACCCAAATATACCCCAAAACTATATATATACATAACTAATATAATCCTAATGTCAAAAAGACTATATGTTCATCTCCCAATATCTACTAATTATCTCCCAAAATGCCCAAGTAAATAACATTTAAAATAGAATTTAATGTAATTTAAATGAATAATAATAAAAAAGAAAATAATATATACATATACAAAAAAATTAGAATAAAAATGGAATACCAATCTCCTAAAATAATTATATATGTTAAAGTTTTAAAACAATTTGAAAAGAATATATTACATAATCATATATATATATATACTAAGGATTAAAAGTCTAAAAGTTAAGAAAAAGGGATTGAAATGGCATTTTTTACATTTACCGACGGAAAATCCGTCGGTAAACAGCATTTAGTGACAGAATTGGTAAATTACAGCAGCACTCCAATATTTTCCAGATTTGTTCAAAAGCTTTAAATTAAATCTAATTCAATCGTTTTGGACTTCCGAACTACCAAAGATGGATCATAGTCGAACACGGAAGTTCCTAAAACGATGTTTTTATTTTAAAACGTTATTTGGAAACCTCTTTTAAATAAAAAACTTATAATTACAACATTTTCGATACCCGAACTACCTTTTTATCGGATCACGGTTCGTATTGGGATATCCAAAACGAGGTTTTTATTTTAAAACAAAACCGAATTTTATTTAACACGAAACGAAAATTAAATAAATACGTTAATTAAATAAAACGTGACAAAATAAATAAATAACTAAAGGAATAAAAACTATAGCATAAAAAAAATAGAAGGAGAGAATAAATTAAATAAAATAAAGAGTCTAGTCCTCGGATAATACCTTTAATTCGGTATCTGACAGTCGAAGCCGATTGATTCCACGAACCGCGAGCTCCCGTTTTTATGAAAAATTTAGTAAAAATTGAACTTAGGAAATTTAGAGATTTTCAATTTTAGGAAAAAAAAATATTTTTTTCCCAAAAAATCCACTTCCTCTCTCTAGAAAAATATCTAGTGTGAGAAAGCTCTCCCAAAAAATCCCCCACTTTCACCTTGGGATCCGTGCCCTTATATAGGGAAACGGATCCCGGAACTTTGGGCGACGCCCAAATAAAATTGGGCGTCGCCCAAAGTTGTTGGGCGGTCGCCCAAGGCATGTTGGGCGGCCGCCCAACACTAAGTTGGGCTACCGCCCAACATTGTTGGGCGATCGCCCAACAATCGTTGGGCGATCGCCCAACAATCGTTGGGCGATCGCCCAACGCAACGTTGGGGCGCCCGCGCCCAACCATCGTTGGGCGTTCGCCCGACGTGGTTGGGCGCTCGCCCGACGACCTTCGGGGCGCGTCTCGCGCCGTCGGGCACGCGCAACCCGCGGCCGCCGAGCGCGCGTTTCGCGCCGTCGGACGCTCACACGTCGCGGCCGCCGAACGCGCGCTTCGCGCCACCGGGCGCGCACGCTCAATGGCCCACGAGAGCGCGCACCGTGCCACCAGACCCGGGCATTATTCGGACGTCAGGGGCGTGCCACTCGCGATGCGTCCGATGGACGCCGAGCGCACGTCCCGTGCCGCCGAGCGGGCTTTCGACCATTGTCGTCCGCGTGCAGGATGCCGCTAAGCACCCGTGCCCTGCCGTTAATTTTCTTTGCTTATTATTCTTTATATTTTTTTCAAAAACTTCCGGAACCAATCGCTTCGACCGTCTTGTTTCAGGTTTTCGTCACAGGTCCTCCGACTCGGTGTCTACAGTTGCCCCTACTTTTCTATTTTGACAGTGATGTGTGTGGTTCGAAAACGTTTTTTTGCTAACGTAACACATGCAATGTAAAACATATAAAAGTAAAAGACACGTAACGAGTAGGAGGAAACATACCTGACCTTTGCGCTGCACGCTCCGGCGTTGCTCTCTGACTGCATCAGACTCTGCTTCGGGCTGCACCCTAGTTCACGACCGCGGGGATAATGGCTAAATGGCTACCCTAGTTTACGACCGCGGGGATAATGGCTAAACAGCTACCCTATTTCAATATTGCGGGGATAATGGCTAAATAGCTACCCTGATTTACGACTGCGGGGATAATGGCTAAATAGCTACCCTATTTCAAGATCGCGGGGATAATGGCTAAACAGCTACCCTGATTTACGACTGTGGGGATAATGGCTAAACAGCTACCCTATTTCAAGATTGCGGGGATAATGGCTAAACAGCCACCCTATTTCAAGATCGCGGGGATAATGGCTAAACAGCTACCCTGATTTACGACTGTGGGGATAATGGCTAAACAGCTACCCTATTTCAAGATCGCGGGGATAATGGCTAAACAGCTACCCTATTTCAAGATCGCGGGGATAATGGCTAAACAGCTACCCTATTTCTAGATCACGGGGATAATGGCTAAACAGCTACCCTATTTCAAGATTGCGGGGATAATGGCTAAACAGCTACCCTATTTCAAGATTGCGGGGATAATGGCTAAACAACTACCCTATTTCAAGATTGCGGGGATAATGGCTAAACAGCTACCCCATTTCAAGATCGCGGGGATAATGGCTAAACAGCTACCCTAGTCTACGATCTTAGGTAAATATGGCTCAAAAGCAACTCCGGTCTGCGACCATGAGTCAGATAGCTCAAAAGCAACTCCGATCTGCGACCGCGAGTCAGATGGCTCAAAAGCAACTCCGGTCTGCGACCGTGAGTCAGATGGCTCAAATGCAACTCCGGTCTGCGACCGTGAGTCAGATGGCTCAAAAGCAACTCCGGTCTACGACCGTAAGTCAAATGGCTCAAAAGCAACTCCGGTCTGCGACCGTGAGTCAAATGTCTCAAAAGCAACTCCGGTCTGCGACCGCGAGTCAGATGGCTCAAAAGCAACTCCGATCTGCGACCGCGAGTCAGGTGGCTCAAAAGCAACTCCGGTCTGTGACTGTGAGTCAAAATGGCTCAAAAGCAACCCTGGTCTCTAAATCGACCGCAGGTGTGTAGTGATGCATATAGATGGATGAATGTAGCCTAGTCTATGGATGCATGTAAACGCCTATGTGTGTGTGTAGGTGACTGTGCGTGTGTTTGAATGTGCATAAGTGTGGCTTATGTGTTTTGCTTTATGCGGATGTATGGACATGCATGTATGCGAACTATGTACATGTGGATGAAATGCTCGGATGGATTCCCTTTTCATAGGCTTGGAGGATTTTTGTAGCTTCAGATCAAGAAATGATGTTTCGGGCCGTCCCCAAGGAGTGCGAGGATGAGGGCGAGGTTAAGTTTGAAACCAAAGGTTGTAAGGATAAGGATTTGGTCTTGATGAACTCGTGTCAAAGGGGCTCTCGCTTTTAACCAGAGTTTGACGTGTTCATTTTTTCCCTAATTTTTGCCTGAGCTGCCCTTTTCGGGTTTTCAACTCAACGGGATCTCTCCGATGTTCTCCATCTCTCCTTTTGCATGAACTGCCCCTAGGGGTTTTCAATTCATCTTTTCTATATCTCACTGATTTTCTCTATCTCTCCTTTTGCTTGGATCGCCTCTTTGGAGGTTTTCAATCCAACTTTTTTGTTCAATTTTTCTTCTCTTTTTCTTTCTTTCTTGATTGTGAATGATACCGGATAGCACAGGGGGTTTATATTCACGGGCCATTTCTATGCTAATCATTTGATGATGAGTTCATGCCCGATGCCTTCGTTAATGGAGAAGCTTTCGGAGTGAGATGGATGTTGATCTGATTGTAGGGCCGTGCCCCCGATTAAAGTTACCGTCTTGGTGTAGGTTAGAAGTTGGTGCGGGCGTATGCCCCTGCCAACTCGAGGTGAGATTTCGTGTGCGCCAAACTAGGGATACTGCCGTTGGGAGTAGCTATGGAGGAGAGACGCTTCGGTCGAAGTTTGACCCTTGAGAGGACCACATAGGAGCAGAGGAACCAGACTTCATGGAGCATGAGAGAGAGGAATAGTCTTTTTTTTTTTAGTTTTTCTTTTTTATAGATTTTGGATCGGTTTATGGGTGTTGGGGTGATTTCAGTTGAGATGGGGTGCCTATTGATGCGGGTGTTTTTATGGCAAATGCAACCGTCTAGCTTAAATAAAGCACCTGGCAAAGATACATTGAATTGTTTACTGCTCAGTTTATTAACCACTGTCACCAAAGCATGCCCTTTCGGGTTTTCACACTTCAGTTATTTTAACTCTCTCCTTTTACCCCGGAATTTTCAAATAAGCGCCCCGTGGGGTTTTCACTTATTGGGGTGTCCCTTAGTGTTGCATAGGCCGTCCTTTGCGGATTTTCAACCTATCGGGATTTTCTTTCTTTCTTTTTTTTTTATTTTCATGAGAAGGATTCCTCGGTTCCCTCGAGATTGATTAAAGTTCTGAACTTTGTTGCCGCCTTCGGCTTCCCTTGACTACGCATTTAATCTTTCTTCGTTACAGTGAGCTTTTCTCGTACATTTGATTACACATTTGTTGGACAATGTCAACCGCTCTTGCCACCTTGACGCCTCTTGGCTGATCACGTCAGCTTTTGATTTATTTTCTTTTACTTCCGATTGACTTGACTTTGCCCCAGGGCCTTTTTAGCATCATTTTTTTTCTTCTTCCTTTGTTTAACTTTGAGTCATCATAGGTCTAACCCTTTCGTTGATCCTGGAACAAAATACTTTATCGCTGATAGGTTAGTTGCCCCCGCCTCGTTCTAAATGGCGCACTCCTGTACTTGTGTCCCCCTTTGGGGGGAGAAATCTTTGTCGATGCCTCAGAGTAAGTATGGCTCTGAGGGCTTGTTGCTTGCTCCATATTTTCTTTTCTTTTTCTCTCTTTTGGACTTTGTTGATTGTCGCTCAATCTTCTTCTTGGCAAAAGCCGGTGAGAACCCTTCGTTTTATGGATCTACGTCCGACTTATCATTGTAGAGTCAGGGAATTGCTTCTCATGATTTATTTTGCTTTTTTTTTATTCTCTTAATTTTCTCTCTTCAGTGGTTA
Source organism: Euphorbia lathyris (assembly GCF_963576675.1). Lineage (NCBI taxonomy): Eukaryota > Viridiplantae > Streptophyta > Magnoliopsida > Malpighiales > Euphorbiaceae > Euphorbia > Euphorbia lathyris. Next base: position 25,792,228 of record NC_088915.1, read on the forward strand.
AGTACTGAACAATAAGTATATTCTAGAGCTTATGTCCGTGCCATGATAGAAGCGGGAATATCTCAATTAAGTGGATATCAAATGTAAGTACGTATGTTTAGGATAACCTTGCGGAAACGAAATTTCATTGAATTCAAAAGGAGGTTAATAACATCTTGTGGAATAGAAGATAAAATAAAAGACAAGGATAAAGACTACAAGTGCAATCCTCTCTCTCATACTACTTCAGGAAGCTTCAAGTTCTCCTGCTTCATAAGCATCCTCAATCTAGAGAACCTCTTCTTTCGTTTATTTTTTTTCCGTGGTAGACCTCACCGTTCAAGGAACAAGTCGAAGACTTCATCCGCTGAGAAGGATCTGGGTCACTTATCTTCCCAACTTCGATGAGATCTTGGATTTCATGCTTCAACTTCATGCAAGTGCTTGTTTCGTGACCATATTTCTGGTGGAAATGGCAGTAGCCCCTGCGTTTGACTAATTCAGTGGTTGGACCTCCCGTGGCTGGTAGGGGATGAAGTATATCATGCATTTGTAGACCCTCCAACACTTCTAATAAGGGTTGAGTGAAAGTGGAGAATTCCCTTCCCTCCCTTCTATACTGAGTGGGCGACGGAGGGCGAACAACCTTGGTAATCTCATGTCCCCGATGGCGTGGATCTGGTTGTGTTCGTGAAATATGGTGTGAGACTCCCTTGGTGGAGTGAATATTTGTGGATTAACTTGTGGCGCAAGCTGGAACATAGGTTTCTCCATAGCAGCTTTCGGGATCTCCGCAACCCGTGACTCGCTCAGGACCTCCCTGACCAACCTTTTCAGCTCTATCTTGAATTCATCTGAAGCAAGGATACCAGGAAGAACTCGCTCGATTTCTGCTCTGAGATTGAAATCTCCTATCATCTCTTGGGAATTTCCAACCCCCTCATGCTTAGTATTCTCCGGATCATTAAGAACACCTTTGAACTCATCAGAAAAGATGTATTTGGCTAAAGCCCCTTGCACACGGCTCTCAAGATTGTGGTTTGAATTGCTGGATTGGGCCATGAGTTGGGTTTCTAACAAGGAAAGAGAAAGGATCGGTGAGTGGAGCTTTTTAGGCATTATGAACTTTGATGATGCAATGTACGTGCGATGCGAATGCTAAAGCTATCTACTTGTGCCTCCTATAGATGGATGTATGCATGATTCGTGATCTGTGCTTTATTTCTCACAACACGACTTGACTGGAGCTGAACCCTTTTTCTTCTTTTTTTTTCCTTTTTTTTTACCAAAGCCGTTGGCAGTACTTCGATCGTTTGTGCTAACTTACCTGTTTGGAAGTGCCGATGCTTGAAACCATTTCGACTGTTATACACACATTAGTACGAACCCTACAAGTTTACCTTGCAATGCTTTATAAGATGTACAATGTTGAATGATGCTTGACACGACTGACACTTGTGAGATTGAGACGACCCTCATGATAAGTAAAATTCCCTAGGGCGCTAGGTAAATGAGAGTGTACCCCGATGAAATCCGTGACGTGTAGATACATTGGAGGGGTAGCGACATGAGTGGTGGGAATGACATACTTGGTACATTGATACGACTCACGATCTAAAAAGAACAACCTAAGCGACCATGCATGAGGTGTATGTGAGGGATTGCCATCCTTGGTAGCAATGACGTACTTCGAAGATACGCGGTGTTACATGGACTGATGTGACGCTCATGGTATGTCCGAGACTCAAACAGACCGTGACGGAGACATGCGGGGCACTTGTCCATAGTTTACTTGGTATTGATATTGATAACAGGGAAACGTCTTTTTGGGAAACACAAGTTTCCTGAAACAGGCCGACATAGAGGATGTGTCCTAAACTAGAAGCAAGCGGGACGAGACCACCGCATATGGGGTGTGGGTCAATGGTTAGTTTAAACCCAAGACACGAATACGTAGGCGTACCAACGGAACCTTGGCATGTTATGCAGAAAGTGGTGATGCACGGGACATGCCCTAAATAGGTTAAGGCATAGGGGAGACTCGAGTGACATATGTCATGTGCGCCAATCGTCAGCTTTTCCTGGAAAGCAACTATTACGATGATGGGTATTATCTGACGGGATAACGAACATGGAATTCCCGACACTCGAGGTACGAATAGGATGCATATGTCAACGTACGAGGTACGTGCCAATTATTAACTCCTACTTGGCTCACTAGCATCTTGACATAGTGGTTTGAAACGTGGTGCGTTCAGGAAATACGATGACGTACGTGGTATGCCTTAGAGGTAGCCAAAAGGCATGATGGGGGTCCCACTTGATGTGCCCCCACGATTGACTTATACGTAACTCACGAACGATGGGATGGCTTGATTTTGGGATTTCGACCATTGTGGGGGAAATCCAACATGCTAGGTACGAGACACGAATAGAGTACGCATATGACACACGTATTATCTGACCAACTTTGGGTATAGATGAAGCACAAAGATGACTCGAGAGGTACCTTCTAACAACATTGGAGGTGTAAGCTCGACACGATACCGACACGCAGGGTGTGGTTCAAGGATTAACTTAAGCTAGGGACCCAAATACCTCGATGGATTTGCGGACATCAGTGCATCCGGTAGAATGAGAGGTGTCCTAATCCGATCGAGGTATCAACGAGACGGAAATGAAGACTTACATGGTACGTGTCGAAGGTCAATTTGTTTCATAGCGCAAACCCGATGAAGATATGTTTTATGAGAATCACTAAAGATCTTACGCGGATATGTCTGACGTATTCGGTCCATCATTGATATTTGAGATACCAATGATGAAACACAGGGTGGACATCCATATTTCGACGGGAACCTATTACTATGAACAACTCGAGGAACAACGAGGACGCGAACCAAGACCTTCGAGGTAAGTGCCAAATGTTGGACTTAGCCGCGGTATGAACAACTCGATACTACTGATACGAGTGAGACTCAAATAGCGACACATAGGGCATATGTCTCAGACTCGTGAATAAGGCAATTCGGAGTTTGGGGGCGCATGGACAGCGGTACCAATGATGTAGGGAGAGCGTGTCGAGGATTTGACAATAGAAACAAACCGATGTTTGAGACGTACTCCAGATATGAGTGACAATTTATAGGGCGTACGTCAAGAAATTGATAGGAACCTCATGACATGAACGACTCAGGGTGTGACTTGGACTCGATGACATGAATCACTCTATATGACAGGTACGGGCCAAAAGTTCAACTTGAACTTGTCGATACAAATGACTCGATATTGGGGGTGTAAGCAAGATGCACGTGATGACATATATGAACTTGCCCCAGATTCGACTGGAACTCAATGACATGAGTGACTCGACATTTGACATGCGAACAAGACGTACCGAACCACGTATGTGGGTGTGTGCCACAAGCTTAACCCTGACTAGATGGTATAAACGACTCAGTTTTCGACATGTGAGTAAGGTGCGAGGGATGACCTACGGAACGCGCGTCAAAGGTCGGTCCAGAATTGGATAGCCTAATGACATACTCGTGGGCTACAAATATTGACAAGACGACATGTGGGGCACATTTTGACAAGGCCCAACGTATGACTAAAGCGCAAGTGGTGACATACGAGATACGCACCGAAAGCTGATACGTGTTCGAAGGACTAGTGTCACATGTTTGGAATACTGATGTGTTACGATATACGGTGACACACCTGGTACACCTCCTATAGATTTGGCTGTTTTGAAGATGCGACGGGGTGTCTCAAGAAGATCAAGGATGCGCGGGTTACCCTAGTACACTGACATGTCGACATACAAGGTACGACCGCGGGTACCAATGGGGTGTGACAATGACCTACTAGCCAAGAGGTTAGTACAATGGCGCATAGGTTCATTAGATGTGACGAGGGGCCCTATAAGGCGTCAGTTAAAGAGCGGATGTGACGCCATGACTTCGTGTGAAGCGTGCATCAGAGGGTCAATGTGAACCTGGGGTCTGGACAGTGGGATGACGTAAATACGAAGGGACGCTATGACGACCCACATGGCGCACCTAAAGGTATAAATGGGAAGCGTGGACAACACACCAGTCAAGGGTTTGTTTCGAAGTTCAGAGTATTGCCCATAATTCTGAAATATGGAGGTGATACGTATGGACTACCTTCCCCAGATGCGAATGACGATGGGTAAATGAGATTCGTGTGAAACAGTTCACTCGACCCTAAGGTTTCGATCTTACAACCACGTAACTTTGGAGTATAGGTGCACGGCGCGCCGACACACGTGGCATGTCTTAGCGTACGAAGGTCATGATGGCAACCTATGAGGTGAGGGGCATGGATAATACAACAACATAATTTGGAATCACCTGGGCAATTGTGTATAGCGTGGCGACATCCGGGGGTATGTCTTGAGATACGAAAGGGAGGTGACGACGACCCGTGAGATTATGGTTCTACTTGAGATCAAGGTGCCAGTCATAATCTTGAGATGTGTTGGTTAAGGCGTAGCGACATACATGGTATGTCTTGAGGCATAAGTAGGACGTGTATGAGGCATGTGATGAATGGTTAATTCGAGTCTCGAGGGAACCGACGTCGTGATATTTTTTTTTTGTTTTTTTTTTGAACAACCGACATACATGGCGACACACCTAGTATGTCTTGAGTTGACCGTGCAGACAGTATACAGGACCGGCCCCACGATGCGAATGTCAGGATAAGCGGGGTATGACCACCAAACAAGTCCTAACCATGATAGAGGGATGCGGGATACATCACGACACATGGGATATGTCTCCGGATGACTTAAACACAATGGTGAAGGCGCATGTGACACGTCACGATGCATAAGGTACACTCTCTAATGGTATAAACAGGACGATAAAGATATGTGCGACGTATCCCGCACGAAGTGTAACATGGCGAAGATGTAGGGAACACCTCAGGGTCTAAAGGTAGGCCACTTGACGGGTATGCGAGACATGGTAAAGACGTGCGAGCTGTATTGTGATATACGGGGTATGTCTTCTGTTAGGCACCTAGCAAGGCGAGAACTCAGGTTATGACATACGGGGTATGGCTCTAGACTAGTGTACTTGATATGGAAGGCGCATATACGGCCTATCACGATGTACGACCTTGACAATTCCTGGATGTACACAATGCGCGAGGGGCGCATCGAGTACACGTCCTGACTAGTGTATAGTTGACGTGATGAGGACGCATGGGACGCATCACGATATGGAAGGCGGGACGAGGCAAGGACGTATGGGATGCGTCACAACCCAAATGGTATGCCTCTTGTCTAACGTATATAACATGGTGAAAAAGCATATGATACAACATGATATACGGGGTATGAAGCTCATGCCCATTGCTTGGTGCAAAGAATGAGGCGAAGATGTACATGATGAGTTATGACCCACATGGTACCCCTTCTGACCGGTGTGTAATGACGTGGTAGAGACACAAGGAATGGATCATAATATACAAGGCACAACAGGGAAAAGACATATGGGATACGTCATGACATAACAGGCATGCCTCTCGATCGGTGTCTGAATGTTTACTAGAAAGTGCATGGGGGGTGCGTTACGTCCTCAGGGGTACGACAAAGTAAAGATGCAAGGAATACGTCACCACATGACAGGTGGGACTCCTGACGGGTGGACGCGTGATGACACGACACAACAAGGACATAGGGGATACGTCACGAGAGAATAGTACGCCTCTTGATAGTGTAAGGACATATTGGAGGTGCCGTGACATACGGGGTATGCCAAAACAAGGGCGTATGGGATACGCCATGACATAAGGGTTGTACCTTCCGACTAGTGCCTACGACACTGAAGAAACATACGAGGTACACCACCATGCATAAGGTATGCTAAGGCAAAGACGCATAGGATACGTCACCACATAATGGACATGCCTCCTAGCTAGCATACAAACAACACGGTGAAGACGCACGAGACATGCCAAGGATGAATAGGATGTGTCCCAACACATAGGTACGACCAGGTAAAGACGTATGGGATACGTCACGACATAACTGGTATGCCTTCTGAACGACACGCGACGCTGGGGTCGACTCTTTCTCACATTCCAAATAAACACGTCCTAAGTCTACGAAACCTAGAATGGCTGCACGCAATTTGGTTAGCATGCAATGCTCTACATGGTATGACTGCAATGATTTGTTAAGCATAGAATGTATTATAACTTAAATTTGACTTGACTGATGTACAACAATATATAAATCTATACAAACAAACTAGTTAGCGAAAAATCGTACATAACGCGTAAGTAGATCGCAATAAGAGAAAGAAAACGTTAGATAACAATCACATTCATCACATTATCTCTCTTCCATCCTTATTCCTCCACACACTCGTTGGTCCAAGTCTCTTTCCTAGGATTTTGGTATGGGCTCACATCGTGGTCCAGGGGACGCGTGATGCCGTCGATTATTGCAGAAAAGTAAATCATCCATCAGACAATATAGTTCGTTTTGACGTATCCACGTTTAGTGACTAAGAAATCGACCAAGTTGGATTGTTCTTTCAGAATAACTCGTCTTTTGTCCTTTTGTGAGACGCATTAATTCGGGTTTTGACTCCCTTTGAGCGCATCTCAGGTTTTAGACACGGTTCGAGTTACTCTTCTAGTTCAATCGTTCGTTATTGTCAATGACTCGTTCCCTTTTATTCACGTGGGTTCATGTCTCGATTTTTGGATTACAACGGGATCTTTTGGATCTATCGAGAGACGTAACCACGTGTTTATTTAGTGATGGAATCACTTTTGGATTTTATTTTAGGGAACGGACTCATCGCGTAACGCGTTTGTTCTTAGCGTCGAGGATTCGTTTGCTCATTTTGCTACGTGAAAGACGGTGAGTCTTATTTTGAGCGCACGATAATCTTTCGGCTAATTACAACTCTTTGTTCCTCCCAATCCACGGGATATATCATCTCAGTGTGGTTATAGAAAATTAACGTTTCGTTGAATCGCGTGTTTATTCGAAGAGAGGATATCACCGTTTTCCTTCCTTTTAGGCACGATTTAAGCAAACACGTATATCGGGCCATATTTCTTGCAGTTTTGGTAACGGTCGAAATGATCGAGTCGTTAGTCAAAACCCGCAGTCTCGTCCATATAGCGCAATTATATGGTTTGGCTTAATTCGGCTTCGAGATTTTAAACGGGGTATACACTCGTTCGAGGCACGTATTCAACGGTATTGGTTTATTTTCTTTAACTACTCTCGGGATTGACATATATCGTAGATTCGGAATAATTTTGGTCGTTTAGTTCATTTTTCGCTTTTCTTTTCTTAGTCACCATTTGCGGACACGTCCATTTCTCTTAAGAATGACACAAGGCATAACGCAAAAGCTCGTCTTTTATTCGGAAGGGACGGGCTACTTGTGCGAAACTTTTCACGTTACAACAAGGTCGTTCGAAACAGAAATGTTCTTCGTTTTCGTTTCGTCGTGATCTCGTTTTATCCCAATTTATTTAAAGAATGTGAATAACGGCTACTGTTAATATAGTCTCTTGTATCGAAATGTAACTATCCTTAACACTGAACCGATTAATACTAATACGTGCTTACGTCATAACGTATTTCCTGAACACGTGCCTTCGTCGGGACACCGAAAGGGACAAGGCGGGTCGCACATGTTCATTCATATGAGATGACTAAGTCGTCTTTAGTTCAAATCGTTTCGATATTTTAGGGTAATTAGTATGTCGATTCATGAGTATATATTAACGCATCGTCTCATTTTCTTTACATAATTTAGGATTAGACACGTATCATGGCGGTTTGAAAACACGAACTGATTCATTCATCACATCAAAAATAGTAACGGGTAATCCTATGGAAACTTCTAAGGCTACTATATGCTGACACGGCTGACCGCGGGACCTCACAGGACCGTACAGATTCGCCCCTAACGAATGGATGGGGACCCTCTGGCGCCTTACTATAAGGGGGAACTTACGCTATCCTCTTTCAAGCGACGAATGGACTCTCGCTAGAGGTTTCGCAGAAATTACCCAAAGGGTTTGCAATAATGCTCGTGAATGCATACGAAAAGAAGTAAAACGATCTGTCCCCGTTAAGGGCTTAGTGCATGCCTTCCGGAATCAAATTTCTCGCTTCCCCAGCAGAGTCGCCACTTGTTAGACGAGGTGCCGCGGCCTAATCTCCAGGGCGGACCGGGGGGTGGACAACCTCATGGCGACGTAAGCGGTGATTGGCGCCGAAAGCAACCAATCGCAGAATCAAGCTGCTCGGCAGGACCGGAGCTCGGAGATATGGAAGAGTCGCCACCCACGAATGGGAAAATGAACACCGATCCCTTGCGGGAGATCGGTGTGGGTTCGGGAAACTTAGGTACGAGCCGAGAAGGCTAGCTCCTTTCCGGAGAAAGGCTACTAGGCACCCCGACATCGCCCGGTTATGAACCACCGGCCTCCTACTCAGCATGTTAGGCGATAACGGACTAATCGTATACTTCTTTAAGTTTAAAATTCATTTGAAACCCTTTTCTTTCTCTTTTTCGGAAACCATTTTGAGCATATGATATCGAAAAGCCACATCAGTAAAGAATCACCCATTTATGTTTATACATACACAGAGAGGGGGAAGAAAGAAGTGATTTATTTACAACCGTATTTAAATGTTATGTTGTGTGTCTATTCTACATTAACTTATTTCCCCAAAACGATGTTTATTACATGGTTCGCACGTTAATCGCCGTTGGAACGATTTAGGTGCGTTTTAAAACCCCGTTTGATGAAGCTTACCCGAATCGCCGTTGGAACGACTCGAGTAATTGAAAACGTTAAAGTAAAAGCCTTTTAATAAGAAAACGTGGTTAAACATACAAGTCAATTTTATTTTGTACAAATTCATTAAGAAAACGATTCAAAATCTCCATTATTACAATGTTCGTTTAATCCGTCGTTGGAACGGACTAAGGTTTTAAAACGTGGTGTTTTGAAGACGATTTGAAATATCAACCAAAATGACTCTATTTATCTACATTAGAGATTTAAGAAAGCTCATTAGCTTAAATAATTTAATTGAAAACTCTCTTTTTGTGACTTATTTTCCCCACTTATTTAATGAACTCTCTAACTATTATAATTACATCAATAAGCACATTTAGGCCCAAAAATTAATTTTTCCAAGTGAAGCCCATTTGAAACATGGACTTATAAATGACCAAAAGAAATAAAGAAAATAATATAGATATATATATTTACACATTTTAGCCCAAAAGACATAAAATAAGAGTAAAAGAAAATATACTATCTAATACATATATAAGAAAGAATAATGAAAATAATATATTTATACTTTAAACATAAGAAAATAGTGAATGAAATTCATAAATAAGAAAATAGCATTTATCACTCAAAATAATTTTATTTAACAATAATTAAGATAACCCAAATATACCCCATAACTATATATATACATAACTAATATAATCCTAATGTCAAAAAGACTATATGTTCATCCCCCAATATCTACTAATTATCTCCCAAAATGCCCAAGTAAATAACATTTAAAATAGAATTTAATGTAATTTAAATGAATAATAATAAAAAAGAAAATAATATATACATATACAAAAAATTAGAATAAAAATGGAATACCAATCTCCTAAAATAATTATATATGTTAAAGTTTTAAAACAATTTGAAAAGAATATATTACATAATTATATATATATATATATATACTAAGGATTAAAAGTCTAAAAGTTAAGAAAAAGGAACTGAAATGGCATTTTTTACATTTTGGCAGATTTACCGACGGAAAATCCGTCGTAAACAGCATTTAGTGACAGAATTGGCAAATTACAGAAGCACTCCAATATTTTCCAGATTTGTTCAAAAGCTTTAAATTAAATCTAATTCAATCGTTTTGGACTTCCGAACTACCAAAGATGGATCATAGTCGAACACGGAAGTTCCTAAAACGATGTTTTTATTTTAAAACGTTATTTGGAAACCTCTTTTAAATAAAAAACTTATAATTACAACATTTTCGATACCCGAACTACCTTTTTATCGGATCACGGTTCGTATTGGGATATCCAAAACGAGGTTTTTATTTTAAAACAAAACCGAATTTTATTTAACACGAAACAAAAATTAAATAAATACGTTAATTAAATAAAACGTGACAAAATAAATAAATAACTAAAGGAATAAAAACTATAGCATAAAAAAAAATAGAAGGAGAGAATAAATTAAATAAAATAAAGAGTCTAGTCCTCGGATAATACCTTTAATTCGGTATCTAACAGTCGAAGCCGATTGATTCCACGAACCGCGAGCTCCCGTTTTTATGAAAAATTTAGTAAAAATTGAACTTAGGAAATTTAGAGATTTTCAATTTTAGGAAAAAAAAATGTTTTTTTCCCAAAAAATCCACTTCCTCTCTCTAGAAAAATATCTAGTGTGAGAAAGCTCTCCCAAAAAATCCCCCACTTTCACCTTGGGATCCGTGCCCTTATATAGGGAAACGGATCCCGGAACTTTGGGCGACGCCCAAATAAAATTGGGCGTCGCCCAAAGTTGTTGGGCGGCCGCCCAAGGCATGTTGGGCTACCGCCCAACATTGTTGGGCGAGCGCCCAACAATGTTGGGCGCCCGCCCAACATTCGTTGGGCGATCGCCCAACAATTGTTGGGCGATCGCCCAACGGCGTTGGGCGAGCGCCCAACGCAACGTTGGGGCGCCCGCGCCCAACGTTCATTGGGCGTTCGCCCGACGACCCTCGGGGCGTGCCTCGCGCCGTCGGGCACGCGCACCCCGCGGCCGCCGAGCGCGCGTTTCGCGCCGTCGGACGCTCACACGTCGCGGCCGCCGAACGCGCGCTTCGCGCCACCGGGCGCGCACGCTCAATGGCCCACGAGAGCGCGCGCCGTGCCACGAGACCCGGGCATTATTCGGACGTCAGGGGCGTGCCACTCGCGATGCGTCCGACGGACGCCGAGCGCACGTCCCGTGCCGCCGAGCGGGCGTTCGACCATTGTCGTCCGCGTGCAGGATGCCGCTAAGCACCCGTGCCCTGCCGTTAATTTTCTTTGCTTATTATTCTTTATATTTTTTTCAAAAACTTCCGGAACCAATCGCTTCGATCGTCTTGTTTCAGGTTTTCGTCACAGGTCCTCCGACTCGGTGTCTACACCGATCTTCCATGATAGAAGCAAACACATTGACACCAAGTATCACTTTATTAGAGAATGCATTGGAAGGAAAGAAATTCAACTCAAGCATGTACCATCCAAAGATCAAGTTGCTGATATTTTTGCTAAAGCTTTGAAGTTGGAAGATTTCAGCAGATTGAGAGCTGTTCTTGGTGTAACTAAGGGATAAAAAAAATTATAAGTTTAAGGGGGTGTCTTGAAATAATAAACTTATAATTAATAGTCTTTAATGTGGTTCAGTGTATTATCCAAAGAGTCATTTCTGTATCTGTATTTATAGAGTATCCAAGAGTCATTTATGTATCTGTGTCTGTATTTATAGAGAGTTAATGTGGTTTACTAAGAGTCATGTTTGTAATCTATAAATACCTATCAATACAAGTAGTAAGACAAGAGAATTTTCTTCCATCAATTATACTCTCCTCTGTTACCTTAGAAAGTTTATTTATTTGATCCAACAACGGCCATTGCTTCTCCCACACTAATGATGCTCGGGTGGTTACCCATTTCTTAAAAAAGAATATATTCACTTGTTTTGAAACCCCCCGAACAATTATTAGTGACCGTAGAACACATTTTTGCAACAAAAATTTCAAAACTATATTGGCCAAATATGTGGTTTGTTAGACATCCCACATTGCTAAATGAGGAAGCTATATGGCTCCTTAAATATGTGAGGCAATCCTCACCCTTTGAGGTACCTTTTGGGCTGAGTTAGGCCTTTGTTTACAGGGTTACTCATAAAATAACAACCTCGTATCACCCGCAAACAAGTGGTTAAGTTGTAATTTCAAATCGGGAAATCAAAGGCATCATAGAGAAGACAGTGAATGCTTCTCGTAAGGATTAGTCTATAGCTTACAAAACACCAATCTGGATGTCTCCATACGGCTTAGTATTTGGAAAAGGTTGTCATCTACCAGGAGAGCTTGAACATAAGTCATACCTGGGGAGAAATTCTACGGTCCATTGGACCTTGCCAATGGAAACATGATAATTGTGTATTTTTTTTCCTTACACTAATTAATCATCTCCCAATGAGGTAGTGTCTTTCTTTCTTTTCATTGGTTGGGTCCATTGCACTCGGTCCACTGGGTCTTGAAATTTCTACCGCTTACTCTAGCTGAATGAACAAGAAGAATTGCGCCTCTATGCCTATAAAAATGCAAAAAATTATAGGGAGCGAACGAAAAAATTGCATGATAACCACATTTTGAGGAGAACATTTCAAGTCAGAGATAAGGTCTTATTGTACAATTCAAGAATAAGACTCTTCCAAAGTTAACGGGCAAAGGATCAAACATTGCTCTAAAAGCACACATACATTTTATGTGCATCGCTCCTCTAAACCAGCGGTGTTGTGGTGCGACAATATTAGAGCTACTTATCTAAGAGCTAATCCCATCTTTCATAACCGTTTCAAGCATTTGGAAATTGACTTTCATTTTGTTCGATAAGTAGTAGCTCGTAAAGTTCTATGTGTTTGCTATATTTCCCCTAACTGCAAATATATTTATGCCTCTTCCTAAGGCATAATTTAGAGGACAAGTTAATGGGTTACTAAACTTATATTAGATGGTTTGTCAATGATCCATCCAAAGGCTGAAATTTCTGATTATGTTCATATTAATTTCTTCGTTGCTTGTACGTGTTAATTGTAAGGTCCTGTTTGGTAAAGAGCGTTTTGCGATAAAAAGAGCGGTTTTGACCAACTATAGAGGTTTGACCACTGAAACCGCTGATTAGAGTGTTTGGTGGAGAGAGGTTTGGGAGAGAGTTTTGGGATGAAAATGCTAATTTAGAAAAAGCTCTTAAAAGGAGTTTTTTCAATTAGCGTTTTGCAATATTAAAATTAATGGACTTCTTTAACCCTAATAGATAGACTTCCTCTTCTCCAGCGCCAAAATAAATGCTCTTATTCGTCTTTTTGCACAAACCGCTATTATCAATCAGCTAATTTTTACCAAACAGGTCTACACAAACAACTAGTCAAATCAGCTAATGTAATCAGCTAACAGCTAACAGCTAATGTAATCAGCTAATAGCTAACAGCTAACAACTAATTCCCAAACAGGGCCTAAGTTTGGAGGGGCTCTCAGTAGTTAAAGATGTTGTTTTTTCTGGGTAATAAATAAAAGAGGTATATAAATGTGATCGCAGTTGTGTAATTTATGAGAACACAGTGAAACTAAGCATGCATGCTATATATGCAGTCTGCACATGTTACCTGTTTTAATTTTTGCTGCTCTCAAGAAATTAAGACTCGCCTCTTAACATATCTTTATCACCACCCTTTACATCAATTTTCAGTCAGTCTAATCAATTTAGTATGCCAAGCCTTATTAGATTATCTGTTGCTACTTGTATTTGGATTTGGTCCAAAATTTCAACTCCCTCTAATTTTTTTTTTTTTTTGAAGTTTCAAATAACTATCTATTATTATATTATTATATAATTGCATCCAATAATCCCTTGTTTTTCAGTAAAGTTTGTAGGATGCAGAAAATGAGAGATATGTCCGCTGCGTGTCAAAAAGAAAACGTTAAATAGATAAATAATTAGGAACTTTGGAAAGTTCAAGTGACAATTGAAGTGTTAGGATTATCAAATGCAATTGAATAAGAATAGAAAGTTATTAAATATGACTAATTACTAATCTAGCCTATTTGAAGGGGTCTATTAACATATTTGAGCCACTTTGCTTCCATCTCACCAAATTGGACACTTTCATCGACTTTGGATAAGAATACCCTTATTTCAATTCACCTTCTTCCTCAGACTCTCAACGTCTTCTTCGCCATCCCAAACCGACAAAAGCGGCATTACCGCCAAGTCTACAGAGAAAAGGTGGTGGTTTATAGGGAAAGAAAGAAGAGATTATATTTGTAGAGAGAGAAAGGCGGTGGTTTATAGAGAGAGAAAAGATGGTGGTTTATAGAGAGAAAGAGAAAATGGCATCATTTCAATTTTCTCAATTTTCGTCACAAATGCGACAACAGTCACCGCATTTGCGATAAAATTACTCTTGTTGTAGCTGCGACAGCGCAGATGCGGCAACTGTTGTCGCATTTGTGACGAAATACGATAAATTTCGTCACAAATGCGACAAATGGAGGAAAATTGAGGAAACTGAAACGATACCATTTTCTTCCACATAATTCTTCTTCTTCACCGCTAAAAAAATCAAAACCACGTCTAAATCCTCCATATAATCAACTACCGAAACAACCGGAAAATCAAGAAATAAACTCAACCATGGCAACTCCGTCCAAGGAAACTCATATCAATCATCAGCCGGAGGTGGAGGAAGCCAAGAAATGGGGTACGCCGATGAACGGCAAGAAGAAGAAGAATAAGAAGCGGGAGAAGGAGCAGAAGTAGAAGTGGAACTAGAAGTATATTTGTCCAAAAGGGATAAAAGTCTAATTTAGTGAGATGGAAGCAAAGTGGGTCAAATATATTAATATACCCTTTCAGTTGGTCTAAATTTGTAATTTATCCTATTAAATATAATTAGACAAGAATAAGAGTTGTTGAATACAACTGAACAAAAATATAAAATTATTAAATATAATTAGACAAGAATAATTTAAAACTTTTGAAAACCAAAGGCAAATTGAAAATTTGGACCAAATATGATGTATTAGGGCTAGATTATAGAATAGAGATTAAAATCATAATGCTTAAATTTAATAGATTTAAATTTAAACGAAATTTATTTAGTGATATAGATAGATCCATAATTCATATAAAGACTGCTGGTATACAAATATCTCTTTATATATCTCTTTATATATCTCATTAATAAACAAACTAAAATGTAATCAACATCTACGTCATACTATGGTTATATTAGTGTATCAATCTCAGAATTAATAACTAGTAGTACTTAATTATTGTTTCTCTATTCTTTTTTATTTGTCACTTTTGAAAAATAAAAATCATTTATATTTTTGGTTTTTAAATTTCCATTGATATTTATTATTAGTTTTTCAATATTTCTCTTATATTTTCATTCTATAATTATTAATGTTATAAAAAAATTCATATTTGTTAACATGACTTGATGACTAAATAAATTTGGTCATTAACCATTAGATCTAAGCGGATTAAATCTACACTAGTCTAAATCTAATGATAAATGATCAAATTTATTTAGTCACGTGGATCCATGTGAACAATACTGACTCACGAAATCTCTATTTATCGAAATTGGATGCTTTCCATAACCAAATTTTAAATAAATTGTTGGTGTAGAATTCAACTTTTAAATTGGAACTCGATAATTAACTCGGATAAGTACGGTGTATGGAGTTTATATTATATAGTATTAAGTTGATTTTGAAAAGTATATAGTTAAGTAGTAATTAGTTTCTTGGTGAGCAAACAAGTATGTGATGCCTGCCGGGACTAAGGAGGAGGAGGAGTGGGTCAACCATTAACATGGCGACACGTATAAAGAAAAGTTCGAATTTTGTTTAAGTAATATAATTATAATTGAGGTCATTAAGTATGATTAAGATTTAAAGCCAACCTTTTGAAATATTGTAGGAGATGAGGCATGACCATTTCAATTTGTGTCCACTCTTGCAACCAAGAATTATTCATAATTAATAATTCTAGTGTAATTATGAATGATGGGGACCATGTATGTATGTATGTATGTATATGTTGATAATTAGGAGAAAGAACCAAAATATGGATTCTTGGCTTTCCTTTTGAGCAATTCTTGTTCTTGATTGCCACTATATATATATACCTGTTTATTTTGACTTCTTCCCAATATCAGAACTTTCTCTTTTCTTTCTTTTTCAAATCTTTATTATGGGATACACATCATTTTATTTCCTCCTTTCTTTTTCCAACTTTATATATATATATATATATTATTGTAAAACCAATTTAACTTAAAGATTAAATATTCATTTGTTTCTATTTTTCCGAACTGCTTTCTAATTCTAAACAATGTTTGGTAAAAATTCTCAACACATGTGAGACCCTACATTCTGATATAAAAATATGACACACATTTAGTAGATTTAGTATGAACTAATTTGGTTGGAATATAAGATTAAATTTAAACTACTGTATGTCATAATGTAAGTGGAAAATACACTTAAGAATCTAGATGATGTGCTCTTTCGATGTTCCTGCAAGATAGAAATTCGCTTGATCTTGGGAGGAACTCTTCGGCCCTCAATTCAGTTCTAATCTAAGAAAACAGGAGAAAAAACAATACTAATCAATATTGTGTAAACATTGAAGGTGGGATAAGATGCACCTTATGAGGGAGTGAACTCTTTATAAGGGAGTGGGGAATCCTATTTTCAATAGGATGACTCTAATCTATTTTGGAAATAACCCTTAAAGAGCCAGGACTCCATGTATTTAGGAAATAATTGTGCTAGTAAAAAACACCTAATTAGAATAAGATTAGATACCCTAATCACGAAGAAACAAGTTTCTAGAAAGATGAGCTGAGTATCTGGTCTAGGCGAGGAGGATTCACTTAAGATCATTTAAGTCGAATCTCTAAGTGTAGATTTGAATCTAAAATATTCATATTTGCCATCAAAAGCATGTGTATAAGCCTGGTGTAATCTTTTAAGAATAATGATCTTTTAGGTTTTCAAGAAAAATCCTTCTTCAAGAATGCTACGATCATCTAAAAGTATGACATGTGATATGTTTAGGGATTGGGGAATGCGAACAGTTTCTCCATTTTGTATTCAATACTAGAAAATAGTCAAACTGTGACGGAATATCGTGACAGAATGAATTCCATCACAAATGTGAGACAAAATTCTGTCACTACATGATTCGTCACCAGCTTGAGACGGAATGAAATTTTTTGAATTCTCGTTAACTTGCTTAATAGAATCTGTGATAGAAATTATTCTGTCATAATATACTGTCGTTTCTCATTCCGTCACAAGAAAAAATAAATTCATAATTTTATTTTATCTAAAAATATTAAATAAAACAAAATATATATAAAGGACTTATGATAGAACAAGTGCATATTAAGGTTACTTTTCATTCCTTTACTCTCGTTTAGGATATAACTCCTCCCTGCCAATTGCGTTCTCACCACAATCTTTTATCCTTCACTCCAATCTTCTCGATCAAGCCCATCATGTGATAAAATAATGTCTTACTCCAATATTCTCAATTGATCTCTGTCTGGACATAGGTTGAGAAAAATTAGACATTCCTTTTTCCTTTTGATTTTCAATTTAATTAGTTGTGTTTTCCTTTCTATTTTCTATTGTAAATCTCTAAATTAACAATTACTTCTTTTAATCACGAAAGGTACAATGATCTGGTGGCCACTCCGACAACTTTGCAGTTGGATTCACCATCTTCATTGGGTGCACTTTTTGAAGGCTAATTTTGTATAGGATCTAAAAAAAATTAGATTACCAGAATAGTAGGGAACTAATTTATTAGCCTAATTTAATAATTATGATCTTATATATCTTGGTTTATATTAATATATTTTAGTTTAAATTATATTCTTATTTATTATATTATATAAAAATTATAAAATGAATATTTATTTAAATGTATTTTTTAGTATTAAAAAATTATTATAATGACGGAAATCTGTAACCAATTTCAATTTCAATTTCTGACGAAATTTCTCTCTAATTTCATTTATATTTATGACAAATATTTACGTTAGAATGTTGAATTGTGACGGAATATCATTATGACGTTTATATCCATCTTTGTGTTCCGTCCTAACATTATGACGGAAATACGTCAGAACATTACGTTAAGATGTCCTAACGTTTAATGTCGTCTAACCTAGTGACGGATTTCCGTCACTTATCCATCAGTATGTTCCATCACAAAAAAAAGTAAGAGGCCATTTGCGTCGATTAATATAACCACGATTTACATCTGTCACAACTTAATGACGGATTTGGACGTATATTGGCTGTTTTCTAGTAGTGATTTAAACAGACCTTGAACGGAGAAAAGATCTTGCTGCACTTCTTCACTGTTATTATCAGAAGCCAAGCTTTCTCCATCTTCATACTTTTCGGCTTTTCCTCACAAGAACACAAGTTTCTCCTTGGTGTATATATTTTCTTACTTAAAGACTTCTTAGATCAACCACTCTTCTAGTCAATCCCCCCAACCATGTCACTAGATACTTAAAAAATTTCCAACTTGAACAACAACAAAATGCAAAAAACAATAAAATGGTAAAAACTGAAAAACTGAAAAACGTGAAAATAAAAACAACATAAAAAAAAACATTAAAATGAAAAAAGAAAAAAGAAAAAAAATGTGAAACGTTTCACATTTGCAAAAAAAATGTGAAACGTTTCACATTTTCAATAAAAAAATGTTAACATAGAAAAAAAACGAGAAAAATATAAAAAAAATACATAAAATGGAAAAACATGAAACAATAAAAAAAACAAAAAAACTAGAAAACCTCGAATCAATAAAAAAACATGAAAATGCAAAAAAAATAGAAAAGCTAAAAACCGTGAAAATGAACAAAAATAAAAAAACTTAACAATGAGAAAACAGACAAAATGTGAAAAACGATAAAAAAAAAAAAGTAAAAAACGAGTTATTTGTGCTCTTTTGTTAATTATTTCTGTTTTTTCCTTTTTCATGTTTTCCCTTTTTCACACACACACACAAAAAAAAAAAGATAATTCCATTCACGTTTTTTCGTTTTTCTGTTTTTCAAATTTGTTTCGTTTTTTGTTTTTCCTGTTTTTTTACATTTTTCATGTTTTTCCTTTTTTTTATTGTTTTTAAGGTTTTTCCATTTTAAATATATAAATTATTTAAAATTATACATCCGTAAAATATATATTAATAGATATATCTATTCTTTTAAAAATAATTTTTCTCAAAAAAAAAAAATAATAATTTTTCTCCATTTTATATAGCTTTAGAATAATAAATTAGATAGCGTATTAATGATCCTCAAGAATGTGCCGCGGACCTGCGCGTCACGGACTTGGGAGTATGGGATGAAGCGAAATTGAATCAGCGGTTCTCTGTTCGTGACAGCAAACTAATACGTGCTATCCCATTGTCGTATCGGAATACTAAAGATATGTGGTGCTGGGCTCATGAAAAGTCTGGACAATTTAGTGTTAAATCTGGCTATAGACAAGTCACTCCTGATCAGCGTGAGACAGCACAAGCTAACTTCAAATGGAATACGATATGGCAGTTAAATGTTCCGCCCAAAGTAAGAGACGTATTGTGGAGAGCGTGCAGGAATTGCCTCCCCACACTGAACGAGTTAAAAGGGAAAGCGGTGCAGATTAGTGATACGTGTGAGTGGTGCGAGGAGGCACAAGAGACTGTTCTACATGTGCTGATAGGCTGCCGGAAAGCTAGACAGGTGTGGACGCTATCTTGCCTGGGTGATCGGAGTAATAGCGCAAGCGATATCTGCGATTTCTGGAGTAATCTTTGCGAAAATAGTGCAGTAGAGGTGAGGAATATAGCAGCAACTATGTGTTGGGTACTATGGCAAGATAGGAATAACTGGACTTGGAATAGGCATTATCTGTCACCTACGACACTATATCAGAAGGCGATAGCTTACCTCGAGGAATGGCAGGCAGCAAAAGTTGCGACAGCTGTTGGTAGGATACTGCCTATACCGGGGAATACATGGATGCCTTCACCAACCCATTCTACAAAAATAAATGTTGATGCTGCCCTGTGGAAAGACGAAATGGCTATGTCTTATGGTTTTCTAGCAAGGAACTCGAACGGATCCTTCATCGTAGGGGCTAACGGTATCCTGGCATGTCTTCCAGATGTGTTGCTAGCGGAAGCGATGGGGTGCCGTGAAGCCCTCACTTGGGCGAGACAGCAGGGGTGGTCAGGGATCCATTTCGAGTCGGATTCACAACTGCTGGTAATGGCGATAAATAGTGATAAAGCTTATAACTCATGTGCTGGTGTCATCATTGAAGATTGTAAGGCAATGTTACTATGCCTTGAAAGCTGTATTCTCAGCTTTGTTCGTCGATCAGCGAACCAGTGTGCCCATGCTCTTGCAAAGGCCGCTGACTCTATGTCTGGTCCGGGTGCGTGGTTTAACTCCCCCCCTCCATTCTTATGTAACCTACTTATTGATGATCAATAAAATTCTTTAATTCTTTCCAAAAAAAAAAAAAAAGATAGCGTATTAATAAAATGAACATTTTAGTAATTTAATTATTTTTCATCTCCTTACAAACCATTCAAATCAAATAAAGTAAGGGTATACATCCTTGTGAACCTATATTTTCCTTCCAAACAAGGGTGACATTAATATCTCATTTTCCATTTATTTCCTTGTTTTACCAACTCCTCCCAATCCTCCATTTAACCCCCAAAAAAAAAAACCTAAAGAAAAAATTCCAAAAGTTTCAGAAGTAGAAAATGAATAATGAATGAAAATGACATTACGAGAAATGGAAAAGACGAAGATACTCCATAAAACTCATATAATTGGAAATTAGAAAGGAGTGTGTGATATATACTACAACTCGAATTGCATAAATCGAAAGACCCCGTTAACTTCATTTCTCTTTAATCCTAACGTTTTCAAAAAAAAAAAAGTGTATATTTGATTATATCGTATAAAATGGTACAAATTTACTCCTAATACTTTCAGGAACGGTCAATTTTGACTCCTATCTAAATAGAAAATTTGAACGAACTAGTTTGATAGTTATTTGATTGTCATATCTAACATTTCAAACAAGTTTGTCGATAAACTGAAACAATTTCACACATCTTTTATTTGTTGTTTGTAACTATATTAGTCATACAGCAATCATTTTAGACACTTCCAGAAGAAAAAAAGTTGAGATTAACTTAGATGTGACAGACTTAGTTATTAGATATTTTTATAACAGTATTAGTAAAGACTAAAATTTTAGATCTGACGTGACAATTAAATAATAGTCAATCTAGCTTTTTCAATTTTTTGATATTGTAGGGGTAAAATTGATCTTAATTGAAATTGTTAGAGATAAATTTATACCATTTCACACGTTATGAGGAAATTTGTACTTTTCCAAAAATCTATAAGGTCACATTTGGGTCTTATCCCTATAAAAGATTATTTTGTTTAAGTAAGTTTTGATTGATAAAAAATGCATGCATCACAAAAGTAATTTATTTACTATAAGGTAAAATGATAACAGGCGAAGGTTATCCCTCATACGTTCACGAGAAACATTGGTCGGATGTCCCGGATTCATGCATTTGGTATTCAAATTTCGACTAAAGGACAATGGTCATAAGACATATACCTTGAAGAGGCTACCGTGGACAGTCTTCTAAAAGAGGTAGTGTGTATGGTAGTTTCCTATTGGAACATCAACCCTGAAATAGAAGGTGAGTCCTACCCTAACTAAGACTATGGGGGTACTATAAAAGGTAAGGCCGAGAGAGAATTAAGATATATTCAGAACTCTAGCATTCATTACTTTCTATATTCTTAAGAAGTTACTAACTTAGGAATTAGAGTGTGCTTAGCCGGAACAACGCACCTCTCTTGCTTTGCAAGAAGTAATATGGCGAGGAAGAGGTTCCAAAGTTCCAATCATTAGAAATATCCATAAAATATCATTTGTGCAACGAACATGCATCTGAGATTTCATCATGCTTCATCAGCTCTACTGATTGTGAATATCGGTGATGGTTCTAGTAAGGATAACAAGGAGGTGCTCATCGAAGACGTCACGGACAATAAGGATTCTAACATCTTTTAACATACCACCTCGTTTGCGAAATCCATCAATAACTTCCTTCACATGGTTACTTCATACATGAGGCCGGAATATGCAAATATCTTTTTTGGTTGTGCTAAAATCACTTCTTAACTTGGAAAGGTTGATAGAACCCCCCCCCCCCCCCCCCCCCTTATGTATCTACAAGGAATATTATAGGGGTGCAGCCAGTAGTGCGCTTCAAACCCATGTTGGGAGCGTCTTTTTGGGACTTCGGTTAAAACATAGAGTTTTGTTCCCTGATATCCATAAGGGAGTATCCAAAAGATCAAGCGCAACAAGCACCGTAGATGTTAGTAGAGGGCTCATGAATCCCCACTCAGATCTAGTGATGGGAGGACAATTGACTACTTTGGTTATTGTGACGTTTGAGGCCATTATTGAAAGTGTTTGTTCAACGGTCGTGTAGTCTACACTAATGGGAAGAACACATTAGATGGGTAGACTATTCCTAGGGTTCTTACATATGTTTCCTAACATATATCCTTCGTTTGGTGGATATTCGATGGGTCCACCTCTAAATAGTCTCCCAATCGGATACTACCCTCATTTTTTCCATTTTTGTCCCTATACATGATATGGATCAAGAATGTCACAAAGGTCCTCCAATTATAAGGGATCTACCTCCCCTTGCAATTGATGTATCCTTAAAAATGCCTATGTCTCAGGGTTCCATCATACAGACTAATGTGGTAGCCATGGACAAATTTATGGCCAACACTATAAAGAGATATAAGGTGGACATGGCTCATCATTTGTTGTCAAGCTAAGATTCTCCTTTTGTTGCTTATATACTAAGTTGGCCTAGAAACGAAAAGTTAAAATCACCGAGCTTGCAGAGATACAAGGTGGATACAGACTTTATTGTCCATATGAGAAACTATAAAGAGTTGATGGATGTGTGTGGAAGAAATGAGGCGTTTATGCATCAAATCTTCTCAATTACACTGATTAGACCCACCTCTTATTGGTTCTAAGCTCTATATGAAAGGTACGTATACAATTGGAAGAAATTGAAGAATGAATTTTATACCAAATGTTGGTCCCGTGTAACGTGGCAATATTAGTTCCAAGGGGGGATTAGGAACTATTTAAAAAAATTCACGTTAAGACTTGTTTTTCGTTTAAGACTTTAACTTAGTATTTTAGTACAGTGGTACTGAGTAAGTTTTAGATACAAGTTTAGTCAATGGGTGACTAAGACTGCTTCTATTCTTGAGCCAGGAGATAGCACTTAAGTCTATTCCTGAACTCAGCTTCTCAGTTCACTCAACTCAGCTTATGGTCTTTTTAGTGTTTTATTAGGCAGTATTTTAGCAAGCAATATATAAAGGAGTTAAGGGTTAGAAAGATATTACTCAGCAGACATATCCTGGTTCGGCCTCTCCGCCTACGTCCAGTCCCCGGAATTCCTTCCGAGCTTTTGGAATCCTCTACTGAGCTCTTTAAAGGTAGATCACAAACCTTTTACAATAGCAACTGAGTATACAAGAGTGCCTTCCTCTATTCCTCTACTCAATCATATTTTTACCGATGAGTGCTATAACCGAGCAACTCAGCTTCTCCTTTCTATACTTCTAGAAATGATAAAGTGTTTTGTTCTAAACAAAAGCTAAGAACACTTTAGATGATTAAATCACTCTAGACTTTTACACAATGATATGAATTGGTGTAAGATTTTTGCTTTGCTTTTCAACACAGAACTTCGAGTAATGATTTGGTCAGTGTTTCAACTTGATGAAGATCTGCATCGAATGAAGCGTTTGAGAGGCCTATTTATAGTGACACTTGAGGCACCGGTCATTTCGAATTTCGAAATAATCGTTAGAGGGAAATGGCTTCATGTCGCTTTCACTCAGTCAGTGCTCAGTGTCTTCGGCCAATAAGAATCATGTATATTCTATCTTCGGCAGTGCTCAGTTGCTTTTCATCAGACTGGTCAGAGTGTCTCTACATTTTTGGCAAAGTCTTCTAGACAGCTTCCTGCGTCTTCTGAACTTTACCCAAAGTATAAATACTTTATCTCCAAGTTTGTTCAGGTCAGCCGCTGACCTGACTTCCTTGTCGCACAACTCAGCAGCTTCGTCTTGAAGCTTTAGGAAAAGGCTCCTTGATCATTCTCTTCGTTGGGCTTACGTTTCATTCAGCTTGAGCCGCGTTTTGATCTACTTGGACCGTGTGGCTTTCAACAGTTGACTAGGGCTTGACTTTCTCTTGTGGGCTTTTGGGCCTTACACTTTTAATGTCTTGTATCTTATAAATCAATTAACTCAACATTGAACAAACACATTAGTATTAATAAATTAAAGCATTTAAATTTAATGTGTTAGAATATTTTTTATCATGGTGAATTAATCATACTTAAATAATTTTTTCAAATCAAAATCATGTGAAAAGGTGTTTCAACACCAAATTCATGGCCTTAATCCCACTATCAACTACCCGCCAAACATTGTACAATCTCTATAAAAAAAACTAGGATGAATCATTGTGAGGCTATGTGGATATGTTCAATAAGACTTGTCTGAACATAAGGAGTGTTAATTTTTAATTGATGTAGAGTCAATGACTCAAAACACAATGTATGGCCGAATTAGGGAGGAGCTTTTCTTCAGAAAACCCATGGATCCAATTTTGCTAATGAAGAGGGAATATATGTTTGTTGAGCTAGATCATATTGTGTCAGAGGATCGAAATATGTAGAAGAGTGATAAAGAGATAAAATGTTACAACTCTCATATTGAATAATCGAGAAAAGCCCCAAAATATAGGAACATGCGTGAGAGTCATCATAAACTCCGTTGAACGCATCTAAGAAAGAGGTGATGCTACTGTTAGTAGAGGGTTTGTGAATCTTCATCTAGAGGGGTAAATTCCATACGTGGTGTACAACATTTACCCTGTTTCACACTTTGGTGTACAACCTTCAATTTTGCACACAAAACTGTACAACCTTTTGGTGACCTCCCACTAAAGTGTATAGCAGGTAATTGTTACCGGTCAACTCGAAGTCAACACGCCACATCACCATTTTTCATCTTACCCATTTTAAAAAGTGGAACCTACAAATTATTTAAAAAATTAATTTGATATATTTCTCTTTTTTACCCTTCCCTCTTTTCATCTTCTTCTTCTCTTAATAGTTGAAATTTATTTATCTCTCTCTTAAATTTATTTCTCTCTCTAACCTCATTCTCTCTCTCTCTAAATGCTTTGAATTGGGGAATCTGCTCAGCACCGAAAGTGAAATGGATAAGCAAGTAAATGGAGTAGAAAATGCAGGAAAACACCCACCAAGGAATTAGAACTAAAGTCTCGGATTCGAGACCCACTCTGATGGGTTCTCTTCTTACTCGGCTTCAGAGACCGGCGATGAACAAGAAGAAGAAGAGAAAATGTCTGTAAAGTTTGAGAAAGAGGAAGATTTTTCTTCTTTTAATGAAATCGGCCATTTTTCTGCAACTTCTCTCTCTCTTTCACTTTCTCTCTCTCTAAGTCATCTCTCTCTAAAAAGCTTTTTCATCATTTGATTAAGCGAGGCAATGGTTGGCTGACTCGAGTAGAAATTGAAGACAATTGCCAAAACTGGCATACTCTACAGTCAATCGGTCACCAGAACTTCCAAAATTGGACGAGATTCCTGAAGATTTGAAGGCGACGATGTTCGATCCAACAATGGAAGCAGCCATGGTGAGTCTCAAAAGAATTGAAGAAGGGGAAGAAGAACAGAATCAGAAGACAGAAGTGGCCACAGAAGCAAAGAAATGGGATTTATAAATGAAAAATGAATTTTAATTTGGTTTTCTTTCAAGCTTAGGGAGCTCTGGAGCTGTTACAATGGCGATGAAAACAAAGTCTCTTTAACACTATAATTAAATTTCCTAATTTACTTTAATGGGTCTTTGTAATTTACTTATAATGATATCCTCTCTCTTTGTTCAATACCCATTTGTTAGAATAAAAGCCTAATTTTTGTATCTGCAATTAATATAATTTTCATGAACAAATGAGTAATTCCTCTTAAATGATGTGAGGGTAATCGACATCTAATGCTGTGAAATATTTTTAGAGAGAAGGGATTGAGAGAGAGAGGACTTAGAGAGAGAAAGTGAAAGGGAGAGAAGTTGAAGAAAATGAAACAAGGAGGAAGACAATGGTATTTTAGTAATTTTATAAAGATAATGACATTTTAATGAGTGGGTCCCACTTTTTTAATTGGTATCATAAAAATGATGATGTGGCAAGTTGACTTTGGGTTGACCGGTCATAATTACCGATTGTATACTTTAGTGTGAGGTCACCAGAAGGTTGTACACTTTAATGTGCAAAATTAAAGGTTGTACACCAAAGTGTGAAAACAGGTATAGATTGTACATCACGTATGTAATTAACCTCCATCTAGAGATGGGAGGACATATGGATGCTTTGTTTGTTGTGAGGTTTGAGGCTATTATTGCAAGTGTCAGACCAACGGTCATGTAGTACACACCAATCGGAAGCACATATCAGATGTGTAGCCAATTCTTAGGATTCCCTTGTATGAGTCTTAGCATGCATGTCCTTTACTTGGAAGATATCTGATGGGTCTACCTGTAAGCACTGTTCAAAAGCAAGGCCGTTTGGATCGCCTAGGTATTTAAAATTCAGAATCCATCCTGATTTTCTCTGATTAGTCCCTCTAGTTGTTTTTTTGGCTCCTTCGTGATTTTTTCCCACCTGGATACCCCAAGACCGCTTAGGCACCGTCTAAGCGACGATGAGCAAAAACGTTTTTTATTGTGATTTTTTTGTTGTTTTTTTTTTTTTGCTTTATTATAATTTACTTTTGAGTTGTTTCAGTGGTATTGTTGTTGAAATGTTGATGTTTGCATATTTTTAAAGATATGTAGTACAAATGAATAATAATTTTATATTATTAATTTTAGACAGTATAATACATATTTTAAATGAATTTATATAATGATTTGTTGATTAACAAATACAAAAATACAAAATACAAATCTGATTAATCTATGACTAATCCTTAAGGGTTTTGTTTTCTGACTAGCCTATCATCTTTTACAACTTTTCCTGTAGGTAACCTCTTAAATGGATCATACCTTCATTTTTCCATTTTTTCGAGCAAATTACACCAATGATATCTAAATTTTACTCTAGTTCACACTTTGATAACTAGATTGTATTTTGTCCTAAAAATATACCTCAGATGGACAATTTAATATATTTAACTGGTCATTAACCAATCAATGCGATTTTGACCAAATTTTATCTCTCTTTGGATCGATTTTCTTTCTCCTTCTCTCTCTTCGGTTTTCTTTCTCCTTTAGACCTTGTTCAGTTGTAAGATCTTCAGATGAGCCTTATGCGTGTGGTGGTCAGGAAAGACTTTACACAAGATAACCCTCGAAACGGGCCTTATGTAGGCATTAGATGGGCCTCGGCCCAAATGCGGCATCAAATTATATTCATAATCTAATTCACATAAAATCAAATAATTTTTGGTATAATATATCAAAATTTCAGATTATAAACTAATTTAAAATAAATAAAATTAAGTGGAATTGAATTCCATTCCATTTTAAATGTCATTTCAAAAACAAAACACTAGAAAGAAGAAAGAAAAGAAAACAGGAATAAAAAAAATGAAGATGTATGTATGTTGATAGTGGAGAGACGTGGGAAAGTGTAAAGGTTGGAATTAGAAAACAGAAAAACTCTTATCTTCTCTATTTATAGTGTGTCTGTCTTTTTTATGTATAGTATAGGAATACGAGATCTAAGCTTCATGAGTCAGAGTACACATGCAATAATATTACTACTATCAAACAATAAAACCTCCAAAATGGGTGTTTGTTTCGGCTTTTTGGATGAGCGTTTAGCGTTTCACTTCAAACCGCAGGAAATATAGCGTTTGGTTAGGTTTATATAACCGCAGCGTTTAGCATTTTCTCTGGAAACTGCAGCGTTTTGGAGCGTTTCACGAAAAGCTTCTATTTGGAGCTTTTCATAAACAGCTGTTTGTAGTTAGTTGTTATTGACAAAATTATCCTTCTCTTATTTCCATAAAATATGTTTGTTCTTTAACATTATTTGTATTTCTACAACATAATTACCGGAAAAACAAGGTTTTGTTGCGTTCAATAAATTTTTTATTTTTTTATATATATTATTTATTAATTTGTGTAACACATTTTTTATTTTATAATAGAATAAGGTGCAAAACTACTCCCAACATTTACAGCCAGGAACAATTTTACCCTTAATGTCTAAAATAGTGCAATTATACCCCTAATTTTGGCAGGCAAAAGCAATTTTACCCATAACATTGACAAATTGGGTCAATTTGAGAAATAAACTATCAAACTATCTTCTTGGCCATGAATATTATCATCTACACTTCACATGTGCACGATTTTATCATCGTTAGTTACAGATCACAAACATATATATGATTAGACGTGATTTTTTTAAGAAAATAAAAAATATATATTGTCTTTTGTACGAGTTGGACAAAGAAATTTCTAATATTTCATCGATTTAATAAATATTAATTTTCAATTTTATTATTAAATCACAAAAAATATGAAATCTCTTTTTTAGAACCATTGGTATGTGCAATTGGTGTATAATAAGAAATAAACCAGAGGGGCTATAATTGGAGATACCATCGACCCAACTTGTCAATATTAGGGGTAAAATTGCTCTTAGTTGCCAGCGTTATGGGTAAAATTACACAATTTTAGACATTAAGAGTAAAATTATTCCTAGTTGTAAACGTTATGAGCATTTTTTCGCATTTTTCCTTTTATAATTTCATCGTTGATTAATTTAAAACATGTCCATTTTAGACATTTTAAATCCGAACAGCATCAGTTCAATATAATTTTACCAAACACTAGCAATTAAACAGCTAATAACAAACAGCTAATAACTTATTGCAACTGCAAACAGCTAACAGCAACCGCAACAGTTATTAGCTAACAGCTGAACCAAACAGGCCCTAAATCTGTTTAAATCTGTAGATATCCAAGCCTTACTAAAAACAATTTTAGTTTAAATCACTATGAAAAAGAAATCATGAAAAACAAATAATGAGTTGAAAGTAATGGCATGGAATGGAATCTTTTATTTATTTTGCATATCTCATCTTTGGATGTGAAAACTGAACTTTAAAATGCTATTATCTGTTTCTTGGTTTTCTTGTATAAATTCCAATAATTAATCTTTTACCATTTTTCTAGACTTTTCTTGTTTTTTCTTCTTGATTCTTCTTGAGGCTTTTATTGATCATTTCATTTTAAATGGGTATAAGGTGTAAAATAAACCCGCTTAGTTAAGAATATATTATAATATAATTATACTTTTTTGGTTCGTAAGGGTATCCACCGATAACAGTGATTATTCCCTTTCGCAGATGGTTTGCACTTTTATAGATGGGACTGCTGGCCACGAAAATTCTTTCAACCTCGTGGTTTAATATAATTATACTTTGAATGTTTACAAATTGTATCCCTAACTATATATAATTATACTAGGAAAAATTATTTCAAATTAGTAAAATTAGTACTTTTAATATATTTTAAGGATTATAATTTATAAATTAGAAGTCTATAATATATTTTGTAGGGTTTATGATTGATGAATTGAAGTGTAGAATTTTTACATTATGGTGTAAAATCATAATATATAGAGAATAATGACATATTAAGAATTAAGTTTGATGATATGGCTTAGTTGTATTTTGTACTTAATTATGATATTCATGTATTTGACCCATTATATCATTCATTAATCTCGTTATTTCCATTTTATTCGTGCATTATGTTATTACGGAGGTGTTTATTTCAGCCTTTCGGAGCAATGTTTATCATTTTATTCTATGGATTAAATTTACAAAACAATAACTTTTAGTTTTTTTTATATAGAAATGGTTGAATTTGAGAGCATTTCATGGAAATGTTTTTCTTAGAACCTTTCATGGACAACTCTTTGTAATTATTTGATATTGACAGTTATCCTTTTTATTTCCACAAAACATGTTTTTCTTTAATATTATTTCTATTTGTATATATTACTGTCGAAATGACAATATTTTACTGCGTTCAATAAAATTTGATTTTAATTTTATTTATTTATTTACATTATTTTTATTAATTTATGTAATACATTTTTTATTTTATAATTGATTTGTTAATTAATTTAAAACATGCTCATATTAGATATTTTAGATAATAACATAAACAGCTGAATATAATTTTTTTACCATATATTAATAATTAAACAGCTAATAACAAACATCTAACAACTTACTACAACCACAAACAACTAACCTCAACATCAACAACTATTAGCTAATAACAACTAAACCAAACCGGTCCTACTATCAGGAACAGATCTGTGATTCGTAGATAGTAGGGCAAACTATAAATGCAGTGTAAAAAAAATCAATAAAAATAGGCTTAATACACCATTTGTCTCCTGAACTTGTCTAAAAAGCTTGATTGCCTAAAAAAACTTTCAAAGTGTCCCGATAATCCTCTCAATTTGCATAAAATATTCAATTAATCTCTTGAACTTGCATAAAATGTAATAAATTGATCACTCAGTTGCGAAAAAAAAAAGTTAAATGCAAAAAATGTATTTCATCTCTCACCATATACGAAATAATTATTTATATTGATAATTTTTAACAATTAAAATTTCATGATTATTGAGATAAGTTTTATATTTTATTTAAAAAATTGGATTGTAGTGAAATTCTACTATGTTCTCTCTCAAATCTAATGAAAAAATAATAATTGGCTTAACTTTATTTTTATTTTTTTGAACTAATCATTTATGAATGAGGTGATATATATCTCTAATTTTCTATACTTCATCCCACTATGGTTTATATATATATGACGATAATTAATGTATTTACAGATAGAGGGTATAATCATTTTGAGAATTATAAGAGTGACATATGTTTGGTTTAGGTCATTTTCCATATTAGCCCCCTTCTTTTAACGTTTGGAAGAGATGTGATTGAATTTAATTCAATTGCTTAAATTATAATATTTCAGTAATTTAATTGGAAAGACACCTAAAATATGCCATCTGGACCTTTCTTAATTCCTTGCGTTTAATTTTCTTTCACAACTAGTTTTTGACCCATGCGATACACGAATTCATCTTAATATATAATATTAACAAAAATATAATTTAATAATTACAATTAATGATATAAAGATGCTATATAAATTAAATATTATTATTTTGTTTTCACATTTAATTTAAATAATCTTTTTATAGATAAATATAATAATATAATTAAAATTAATATATTATATATTATATTATATTTTTTATCAGTAAAAAAATAATGAAGTGACACCTCAACTCCTTCGTTACTATTTTATATTATCTATATATAATATAAAACAGGAACGATGGAGCTGAGGTGTCACTTCATTATTTTTTTACTGATAAAAAATATAATATAATATATAATATATTAATTTTAATTATATTATTATATTTATCTATAAAAAGATTATTTAAATTAAATGTGAAAACAAAATAATAATATTTAATTTATATAGCATCTTTATATCATTAATTGTAATTATTAAATTATATTTTTGTTAATATTTATATATTAAGATGAATCCGTGCATCGCACGGGTCAAAAACTAGTATATATATATATATATATATATATATATATATATATATATATATATATATATATATATATATATATATATATATATATATATATATATGCAGAGAATTAGAGAGATTTTAGGAATTAATTTAAATTATGTAGAGCTTTTAGATATAAATATGCAGAGAATTAGAGAGATTTTAGGGATTAATTTAAATTATGTAGAACTCTTAGATATAGTACGGATAAAATAATCTTTTTATAAATAAATATAATAATATAACTAAAGTTAATATATTATATTTTTTATCAGTAAAAAGGAGAAAGTGACACATCAGCTCCATCGTTACTGTTTTATATTATATATATATAGATATAGATATGCAAAGAATTAGAAAGATTTTAGGGATTAATTTAAATTATGTAGAACTTTTAGATATAGATATGCAGAGAACTAGAGAGATTTTAGGGATTAATTTAAATTCTGTAGAACTCTTAAATATAGTACGAATAAAATAATTTTTTTATAAATAAATATAATAATATAACTAAAGTTAATATATTATATTTTTTATCAGTAAAAAAGGAGGAAGTGACACCTCAGCTCCATCGTTACTGTTTTATATTATATAAATATATAGATTTTCATCCAAACACAAGAAGAATAATATGCCCAATTTCTATATATATTATGAAAAAAGAGATCAAATTATACATAATTTTATTTATGCTTAAAAATTGCAATTTTATTTTAAATTAGTAGTGTGGTCCACTCATATTTTGACTAATCAACACCATTTTTGGGTTAAGTACAAATGGATAATTGCCCAATTTGCTTTATAATCATTTTTTTTTCTTTTGAAAGTCTTGCAAAGCCATACTAAAATAAGACTACTAAGCCTAACCCTTAAATTGAGATCAACCAATTAATTAATTAAAAGAGAAAAAAGAAAATCTAAATAGCTGAGAAATTTAGAGCTAATTCTGTTTTATAAAATGTCTTAGAGGTTATCTCTTCTGTATCCTATATTGATTACTTATTTTTATATATGTAACACACTTATCTTATTTCAATATATTTTTCAATTAGATGAGGTTCAATTTGTAGGAATTATACATCCGTATTATTTCGGACATGGATTCAGGTTTTATTTAATTATGTTATTAGATAATTAAAAAATTTGTCCTATCTAATTTAGCAATTATTTAATGGGAATACTAGTCTATAATAATAAAGTTAGAATACTAGTTGACTTAAAATTAATATTATCTAATCATCATGGAACAAGGAAATATTAGCCTATATAACGCGACCTAGGTTAAACATAAAGACATAAGAATTAAGAGAAAAAATATTTCTCTCCCTCTCTCTAAAATTGGCGCCCACTCTCTATATACAAGGAGACTTCGTTCTTAGATTTATATATTTCTCTTATTGATTCATTTAGGTTTGGAGTTTTGTTCCGACTTTTAGCTGGTAGATAAAATAATTTTTTTCTTTGTTTTATTTTTTTGTTGAATAAAACTTTTTGTTGGTTACTACTAATTGATCGTTTCTCATTTATTTGGTTTATATTTTTCTGACTTAATAAAAGATCATGAAATCATTTTTGTAGAAAAAAAACTCTAAAGTTAAATTTAAGTGCGTCTCATTTCCTATTTTTATACTAAAAACAATTCAAGGACAGGCTCTATAAAATTAGAGATACGAATAAAACTTATCTAATGTATTTTTTAATTATATTTTTTTAATTATTTACATCCAAATGTAATAATTTTTCTATAAATAAAACATTTATTTTTCTTCTTAAAAAAAACACATGGAAAAGCTAATATATAGAAATGTTGAACAAAATCGATTATCTCATATTTTGAATGGGTGTAGGGCACCCCTTCCTGCATGGACCAGGCAGCAGGCACTAAGTAATAAGTATTGTTTCCTACAGTATTTCATTATCTAATTTACTAAAATCTAAAATCTAAATAATGTAAAGTCATATTTCCCTAACTATACAAAAATGTTATGTGATAATTAGGTGAATTATTTGGGGCATCTTTATTATATACATAGCAAATATTTCAATTATTATATTCTTTTTTTACTATGGAAGAAACAGATATCCTATTAGAAAAAGATAGAATCCAAATATGCCATAGACAAAAGATAAAAACTTTTTAATCTTACACCTATATGTACATATATA
This sequence comes from Euphorbia lathyris, assembly GCF_963576675.1. Classification (NCBI taxonomy): domain Eukaryota; kingdom Viridiplantae; phylum Streptophyta; class Magnoliopsida; order Malpighiales; family Euphorbiaceae; genus Euphorbia; species Euphorbia lathyris. The sequence goes on from NC_088915.1 coordinate 25,826,081, forward strand.
TATATATATATTGGAGTGGAGACCAGAAACTTCACATAAACGACACTGTTTTTGTGTGGATATGAATAAAGAGGTAAGCTAAGGTGGGCATACTCTATATATTATATTATATATGAAAGAAGGAGATGTTTCTTTCATGTTTTTACTCCCTAACATATTATTTCTTCTCTTGTACAAATGGAAGCATTATGGACATTGGGCAGGGTTGAGTTGTATCTATCTTCTTTTATATATATATATATATATAGTAAAATTAGCATCCTCTATTAGTAGGTAAAGGGAAAATAAATTCTTGTTATAGAGGTCTCCATGACTTCTCTGAAAGATCCGGTTAAGAGTTTGTTAATGAAATTAATGAAGAATTACAATTGAGTAAATAGACGTATGTTTACATAAGAAAAGAAACGAAGAAGAAGAAGATCCTACGAAAAGAAAAGAAAAGAAGAGAAGAGTATTACAGAGGAAGAAAAAACGAAGAGAGAAGAGAATTACAATCTAGAAGAACTTTACATTTTTCTTAATAAACTAAGTTATACAACTTATCTATTTATATGTGAAAGAGGAAAATAGAGGAAGGAAAACTGTTATAGCTCTAACAGTTTTCTTGATCAGCTATAGATTAGTTATTAACGGTAACTAATCTAGTGTATTATAACTAACATCCCCCTCAAATTGAAAGGTGAATGCTCAAAATTCCTAGTCTCTTTAATTACATAAAAAACATTGGTGAGCGTAATGGTTTGATGAATAAATCTACTAAGTAATCTGCAAATATGACTCGCAATAAATGAACCTGATCAGCTTGCACTTATTGACGGATAAAATGACAATCGATTTCGATGTATTTTTCTCCCTCATGGAAAACATCATTCTTTACAATGTAAATAGCAGAAATATTATCACAGTACATGACAACAGACTGAGGATGTTCAATTTCCAGGTCTTGTAAAAGTAAACTGAGTCATTGCAATTCATAACAAGTGTTGGTCCCTAATAAGGCAGAATAATTCTATGGGGATGAATAGAACTATTGAGTAATTTTTCGCCTTTAAAACTTTTTATTTAAGTCAATATAGTGCAGAGGGTAATTTCAGTATCAAAGGCAATTTCAATCTACTGAGCTTTTCAGCGATTCAGTCTACTTAGATTGTTTCTGCTTCTGACATTTTCCAATTTAAAGGATGACTCTTTATCATAGGTTCTGATGAACGAAAAGCAAATGATATGTAAAATATGCACAGTTTCAAGAATATTCAGAGTGTTGAAATGTGAGATTATGTTCAGAGCATATATAATTCAGTAGAAGTAAAAGGCAATAACAGAGAAAGAAATACTAAGCATATTTATACTGGTTCGACCTCTTGCCTGCGTGCAATCCTTAAGACACCTTTTCTTGAGCTTTAATCCACTAATGATAGGTAGAGAACAAACCTTTATAGAAAATCCTAAGCTTGCATGTAGTACCTTCCTTCACTCAACACTCACACTAATTCACACTTTGCTACTTATAACCAAAGTAACAAACGTCTATTGGGAACGATGGAAAGATTACAGATTTTTAGATAAAAACTGAATGAGTATATCATCAAAATAAACAACCACAAACTTACTGGTTACTGGGCATAAGACTTGGTTCATTAACCGTATGAAAGTGCTCGGGGTGTTTGTCATCCCCGAATGGCATCACTAACCACTCATACAACTCATCTCAAGTCTTGAACGTTGTTTTCCATTCACCCTTCTCTGTAATCCAAATTTGGTGGTATCCACTCTGCAAATCAATCTTATAGAACACCTTTGAACCACTCAATTAGTCCAACATATCATTAAGTCACAGAATTGGAAACTTATACCTTGATCTTGTTGATAGCTTGTCTATCCATGCACATTCTCCATGAACCATCTTTCTTTGGGTAAGCAAAGTTGAAACCACACATAGTCTCATACTCTCTCTCACATATCCCACCTCAACTAATCCTTCCACTTTTTTCTTCATGATCACTCTCTACTTAAGACTCATCTGATAATGTGGAAAACTCGGCAAACTAGGTTTTGACACCAAATCAATTCGAAAGCTCTTTAAGAAATAGATCACGATACTCGTCTAGCATTGAACTCACTTTATTAAGCATCTCTCATTCCTCTTCTCCTTGCACCTTCACATTAGGCTTCACAATCGCCATATACACAACTTGGCTCTCTTTAAATCCCCTAAGGAAAGACCTATGAGTCAGACACACAATTAGGGTTGCCTTCTTCTTAATGTTGTTTGGCTCTCCTAATATAGGATTGAGGATGTACTTCACCCCTTCCTTTATGAACTTGTAGATATTACGCCTTCCCACGTGGATGGCATCTCTATCATATTGCCAAGGTCTCCCTAAAAGCATATTACATGCATCATGTCCACTACACCATAATACACATCATCTTCGTAATCCCCAATTGTAATATGCACTTTGCAACGTTGATTGACTCGAAGCTCCCCACCATTATTGATCCACCCCACACTATATATGAGCTAGGATGTGCTTCCACGATCAACCCAAACTTTTTCACGTGCGGTATTGCTAATAATGTTCTCTTGGCTTCCGCTATCAGTGATGACATTGCACTTCTCTCTTTGCACTAAACATCGAGTTCAGAATAATTAATGTCATTGATCCTCTTCAACTTAGATGGACACAAATAACTTTTTCACAATATGTATGGCATGAGTACAATCAAACTCTAATCATCCTCATCATCATCATAGTGCTCTTCATATCTCTCTACCACATTAGCACTTCTTCTTTTGGGACACTCATTAGAACAATGCAGCGGCTGATTGCATCAAAAACATTTGAAAAGTGTCGGTTTGGCATAGGGGTTATTATTTTTAGGAGGTGGTGGTGCTCCACTCAATATTCTCATATCTCTGGATGGCCCTCTCACAAAATTGGGGGCTTAAACCCACTTGAACTCACCACTTTCTTTCCCTTATCTAGAAGCCTCGATGGTTCCCGACTCATTGATAAAGCTCCAGCCTATCCTCCGATAACTCTCCCAACTTTGCATACTCAATTGCGACTTCTCCTTCAATGTTATCTTGCACCCGAATTAACATTTAAGTCTCAATCTTGTCTTGTACGTTGTTTCCCAACCCCTCTAGGTACCTCAAAGTCTTTTGACTCTCGGTTTCCAACAATTGAGCCCTTACTGAAAGCCTCAAGAACTCCGACGTGTACTCGTGCACACTTTGACTACCTTATGCACAATATTGGTATGAACTACAAAGGTATTGCTCATAGTTTGCTGACAAGAATCTCTCCATCAACATCACTTTCATCTGTAACCAACATTGGATCGATTCCCAACCTTCTCTTCTCATTTTTTCCCTAGTGTGATCCCACTATATTGATGCTCCGCCCTTCAATCTATAGGCAACAACTTCACTTTCTATTGGTATGGAATTATCGCATACTTAAAGAATCTCTCAACCTCCGACAACCAATCAAGAAAACCTTCTATATCCAACTTGCCCCTAAAGGCGGGCAAATCCACTTTCAATTTGAATGCACTATCTTATCAAAATTAGCCTTATATGGGTTTCTAAGATGCTCATTGCCACTAATTGGATTTCTTCCAACAAACCCTATATTTCTATCGTCATTGTGCCTATAATGTTCATCATTAAACTCATACTCATCATTATCACTAACATGCTCATCAACTAGCAAATAGTTAGGTTGCCTTAACTTTTATGGTGGAAGCAGATTCCTCCTAGGTGGAGGTGAATGTGGTGGTGGTGATGGTTGTGGTTGTGTATTAGGAACTTCCTCATGTCTCCTTAGATTCCCTCTCAAGGTTTGTTGGAGTATGTCTTGAATATCAATCTTCATTTGTTCCATGCTAGCTCTCATTTTCAACCCTTAGTCGCTCTTAATTTTAAGCCTCAACTCATCATCTTCTTGTCATAAGCCTTCACGATTTCTTGGGGGATTCTTGGTTGAAACATGCCAAAATAAGGGGTGGTATGATTGTAATTAGGACAACATGTTGAATTGAAGAACTTGATGATTAAGTAAAGCCACAAGCCGTGTGTGAAAGGTAACATGTCGTGTGGCTGAAAATTCAAAAATCCATACGCATTGTGGGAAAAGTCGCACATTGTGTGAATTAATGTAAAGAAGTAGAATCACAGTTTTCTGGCCACATGGTGTGTGGGTGTCTTGGTTGCTTTTCTTCGTTGATGCGCATGGGGTCACATGACGTGTTGTTCTTGTTTCAATGAATTCTCAACTTCCTTATTGATGGCCTCATCAGTTAGACTTAAATTCATATAGTGTCTTAGGTTCTTAAATAAAAAAAAGGTAAATAATTTATTAGTCCTCTCATTTTTACCTAACACATTGTTTAGCCCCATATTTCAAAAAACACATTATAAGTTCCCCATCCTTTGTCACTATTAACATTTTTGTCATTCTGTATATTTTTTTAGATTTTTAGCCGTTATATTCGACATAAACATGCAGATAGAAAATAACAGAAGTAATATGGAAATTTCGTATCACGTTATGGATGTCCTGAAAGCTAAGATATGTTTGGTTAAAAAAATAAAAAATAAAATAGACAAATGGACCAAAAGATTAACGATGAAAAAAATATGAACCTTATAATATGTTTTCCGAGAAAATTACAAAACTGGATCAAATGGGAGGCCCATTTACATATTTAATCCATTTACTCAACCTATTATATATATCTAAACTGTTTTTGTGTGATTTTTCCATAATACCCCTAACCTTTCCTCTTTCCCCTTCTCCTTGGTTACGCGAAACGGTTGGCAGCTCTTCCATTAATGATTCCCAGACTTTTGATCTTCCTATCTTCCTTTAAATTGCACGAAATCTGCAATATTTCTCCAAATCACCATGTATTTCTCTTCTTCATCTCTTCATCTCTTGATTTTTCATCTTCCTAATCCTAGAAAACGAAGCCATGGTTCTTCATCTTCCATTTTCTGCTCATTTCTTGGTTTCTTTCTTCTTGTGACCATCGAAGAAATGGCGATTCTACGTTATTTTCATCGTTTTTACCAGTTTATCATATTGTTTTCGTCGAAAAATATAAGTATATACTATTTTCTCTGTGTTTTTTTTCATAAATTCACTTAGCATATACCGTTTTCGCGAAGTCTGTGGAGAGAAATTTATCGATTTAACTTCGCAAAATGATGATTACGAGAAGTTTGCGAGGTAATTCGATAAATTTCTCCTGCAGACTCCGCGTAATCATCGTTTCGCGAAGTCAGAGCATCACATTTCTCCTCGCAAATGTCGTGAAATCATCGTTTCTCTAAGTAAAATCACCCTCTTCCTTGCACATTTATTTTCGCATACTTAGCGAATCCTCATTTTGCGAAGCCAAATCATCATTTTTTCTGTCTAATACGATTAATTTTTTCTGAAAGTGGTTGAATACATAATATTCATTTCTGGAAGGTGGCGTGCTGGGGTGACGTGAGAGACATCCATCCCAAAAGGCCTGGACTTCCATCCATCGATGGTGAATAAGAGCTTGTACCGTGAGACACGTCCATCCATCGGTGGTGAATAAGAGCATATGTATTATGAAGTGATTTGTTAGGAGTTTATTAAGGCAATCTTGTTGTAAATTTTGATAATGTTATGATTTTAATGTTAGAATCTGTTGTTGTTTGGTATTTTTTTGTTATATACCACTGTGCGAATTTTGTTAAAAACACAACCAGACTTCGCATATGCAGTAAATGTTGAGAGTATTATGGGAAAGTCACACAAAAACAGTCTAGATATATAGTAGGTTGAGTAAATAGATTAAATATTTAAATAGACCTCTCATTTGATCCAGTTTTGTAATTTCAAAATCTTACAAGTTGAATTATACATTTTTTAAGTGATGCATATATCTTGGAACTTCAAGAATAAGTAATAACATTATTGCAATTTTGGTTGATAGCTAGTGATCACATAAATATATAAATTGTAGATTATTGAGACATGGAATAGGTAGTAGACACATGAACATGAATATGAAGATAGATGATGTGAGAAGGCATGGGAATAGGAGAAGTGTGTTGTCTTGGGTCTAATTGCAAATAAAGAAAAAGAAAACTCAACAATTTATAATTTAACAAAAGAAAGTCTTCTCATTTTGTTTCTTTCCTTTGCATCCACGTTGCTTTGCTTTGTTGCTTCTCTTGACCTTCATTACATATTTCAACATGTATTATAATTCTTTTTCTTTTTTGGCACATCTCCCTATTCCTATCTTATATTTATCACCTTTTTTCTAATCTTCACCTACCTCAGTAAAAAGAATCAACCAATAATGCCAAAATTTAAATTAATTTAATCTTCATGTCAATGTTGGTGATTAATTAAATGGATTCTCATGTTTCTCCTTTAAAAAAGACGATAAAAAAAATTCAATTTCTTGTCACATGCATTATTTATGCATCTTGTATTCATCCTTTCAAGCTTCAATTCTCCACTTTCTAGGCTCTCTATAATGTATTGACAAATAGATTTACTTTCTTATTTTACTTTATTCCATTATTCCTTGGGAAATAAAAAGTTTAGAATTTATATATATAAAAGTAACTAAGTATTTGATACTCACTACTAAACACACTAATTAATTTTCTTTTTAATTTTTGATTGGGGGATATGATATGTATGATTTAAGGGCTAATTACAAATCTAGCCCAACTAAGAGGGGTCATTTACATATCTAACTCATTTTACTTCCATTTTACCAAATTAGACCATTTTATCCACTTTGGACAAAATTACCCTTAGTTCTATTGATCAATGGATATGCTCCTGCTTCTTCTTCTTCCGCTTCATCTTTTTCTTTCCGCTTCTTCTTCTTCTTCTTCTTCTTCGGTTCTTCTTCTTCGATTTCTGATATCAATCGTTAGCGATTTTTGAAGTATTATGTTCAATTTTTCGTAGAAATGGTATGTTTTTAGCTTATACGCTTGCTTTTCTCGTTGGTCTTGCCTCTTTCTTCATCTGTAATGGTATCGTTTCAATTTTCTCTATTTTCCTCCATTGTTGTTGCATTTGTGACGAAATTTGTCGCATTTCGTCACAAATGCAACAACAGTTGTCGCATTTCATCGCAGATGTGATGAATTCATCACAAATGCGACAAGAGTTGTCGCATCTCTGATAAGAGTTGTTGCATTTGTGACAAAATGCGACAAGTTTCGTCACAAATGTGACAACAATGGAGGAAAATTGTGGAAAATAGAGAAAATTGAAACGATACCATTACAGATGAACAAAGAGGAAAGACTAGCGAGAAAGGCAAGCGTATAAGCTAAAAACGCACCATTTCTACGGAAAATTGAATATAATACTTCAAAAATCTCAAAAATCGCTAACGATTGATATCAGAAATCGAAGAAGATGAACCGAAGAAGAAGAAGAAGATGATGATGATGATGATGATGATGAAGCAGAAGAAGAAGAAGCATGAGCAGATCCATCGATCAATAAAACTAAGGGTAATTTTGTCCAAAGTGGATGAAATGGTCTAATTTGGTAAGACGGAAGCAAAGTGAGTTAGATATGTAAATGATCCCTTTTAATTGTGGTAGATTTGTAATTAGCCTGTGATTTAATTAGAATAAAATTATTGTAGTAATAATAAAGGTATTTATATATAAATTTAATATTAAACTCTAACAATTTCATATATAGTGAATTATATGCAATGTATTATTTTTTGTGATTTTTTTCTTTTTTCTTTATATTCGCGGTTCGACATTTCACTGATTTTCTTTTTTACTACTCTGCCAATTAAAATTTACTAGTACACTAGAATTGAAACTTTATATTTCTAATTTAAGCACTACTTAACTCAAACCTTAATTTGTTTGTTATTTGTGGTTATTTTGTAATTTTAATGAGTACGTAAGGAAAGAAAAGAAAACAAGATATCCAAATCTACTCTACTATTTAAGGTCTTAAATCTTGGTAAAAGTTAATTTTCTTTTCTAATTTTTTGTCTATTGCAAAAAAGAAAGGGTAAATTACACCGTAGTTAAGATTAACAAATTATTTACAAGTGTTTTAAACTCTTAAATAAATTTATTTAAATGTCAAATTTAGTAATTTTTTAAAACTGTTGTTTTCATGTAACTGATTAACTAGAAATTTGACAAAAAAAAAAAAAAAAAAAAAAAGCTATGAATTTAAAATCATATAATGATTTTCATTATTGTAAATAAAAATTAAAATCTGATTTTAGAAAATGAATATAAAAAAGAGGCCCACGCAATCAAAGTTGGGCTTTAGGTAAACTAGGAGTGGTACTAGTGATAGGCTATAAAATGGGGTTTCTTTTTCAAAAAAATTAAAAAGCATATCATGTGCTCTAAATTAGAGTTAGGGACACTTTCAACAACCATTACTTGTTTTCTTCCCTTTCTTCTCTTCTACATTTTGTTCAATAATAATAACACAACTTACATTTTGGTGTCAAATAAAAAATGTACATTAAGAGTCAATATTTCAAATTGTAACACATCATAAACCTCTTATTTTAAATTCCTCAAGTCCTACAAAATCATAAAAGTCTTAAAAATTTATGTGAGAAATATAAAAGTATGCATGTTAATTGAAATACTTAAACCCGCATTTATTCATGATAATATATCTAAATACTATCTTTCGACTTCTACAAGCAGGACTTTTTATAGGTTGGGCGTATTAGATCAGACATGTTGTTTCGTAACTTCGATTTGGATATTAATTCTTGTTTCGTTAAATTTAGGATGCAATGAACCTCTCATAACATGTATTTCTCCTTCATTAGAAGTAATATTCTTATATATATATGTCCTAAATAGGTTAAGTATATTTTTATTTGGAGTATAAGACCTAATTAAACAGGTGTTAAACACTCAGTGTCATATAGTAATTAGGATTATTCTACGGTTATACATAGACTCATTCCTTTTTATCTTCTTTATGTTCATTATCTTAACTTGGAATGAAAACCTTTGTGCTCTCCAAGCAAGACATTTACTTTGGCATTAAAGAGTCACATGTTGGACTACTAGTGTTGTTCTTATTTTGCAGGCTCAAATCGGATTAGAGAGTCCAAGCATAGTTGAAATAAGAATACAATTCACTATTTCATTATTAGTGTGGAAAATATGGACCTAAATAATTAGTTCGTTATGTATTAAAACAACAACGATGGCTAGAGCCACCAACAGTATGCATGCATAACATGCCTCCTCCACCTGCAAAGCCCGCAACTAGGCATCACTCGGCAAGGACATTGTTAGTATATGTTTTCTAAAGACAAATTGTTTTAAGATACTTTAGTTAATGAAATGTTCATTTATTAGTTTTGATTTATTTTATATATATAATTATTAATTATTTTTTAAGAAATATAATTATTAATTATTAAAAGGCATTTATTCTTTTATTTCACAGACTAATAGATAAAAGGTCCACAAATTATCATCAGTATATAAAGTGTTCATACAAGATGAAGTTAAACGAAACTTTATATACATACTAAATTATCATAATCTTAAAATTAATCAAATTCAATATAATATGCTAAGACTATTATAATGTTGTTGAGACTTGCATGTAATAATTTTTTTATGTTTTTTAGTATGCAGTTGATCTTACAAGTTGTATATATATGGATATCTAGACATTTACATGGATGAATTATGAAAGAGTTCACATACATTATAGATCTAGCATCATATTATAGATGGATAATCAAACCATGTGCCAATGATAGATCTCATAGGTGATAGTAGGTGTAAGTAATCTTGAAACTTATAAATAATCATTGTGATCTTGGAATATGACTTGTAATGTTTTGACATTATTTTTTCATACACTTGGGAAATTTGTGCTTCGAGAAATGATTGGTGATAACATATGAATATTTTGGAGATCTGGTCTCATACTACGTCGAATTCTACTCCTACTTCACCTCGGCATTCGGCTTGTGCTTCTATAAGATTTTTCCTTGCTCAATGGGGATATCGCATTCTATCATGGTTAAGAGTCTTTAGCGAATATAAATAGAGCCACATATAGGGAATCTCGCATTTCTCAAAGTCTTCTTATCAGGATTAAGAGTCAGTTTTCTTCGAATTAGACTAAGAGTCTCCACTCTTATATAAAGCGTACTAACTCCCTTGACAAAGGTACGATACAATTTAGCATACTAGTATGCTATTATTTTCTTGTTACACTTCTTTACAGAATGAAACTGACTTGAGCGTCGGAGAATCCTTCACCGAGACCCGGCCAAACTATATTTTGCATTTATATATTTTGCATTTATAAGAGGTCACATTCTTTATATTGACAATATATTGCTAAGCCATTATCCTATATATAGGATTTACAAAACAAAGTACATCAAAATACTCCAAAATGCCTAGGCGAGAATGGACTGGCACTGCCGGTGAGACCTTAAACAAGAAGAACTCCACCTAACCTGTAAAATCTGTTGGCAATGGGTGAGCTGCCTACTCAATAAATATCTTATGCATATATGTATTCAAAAGTAATGTAAAGAACACAGATCAAAATATATCATCAGTACCAAGTTAGAATTTTCAATAGAAAGATATTCACTTGTTTCACTTATTATAGTAATACTTATTTTAGTAAGTAGGCATTGCTGTACTTAGACAATATATACAAAATGGTCCTTGGGCCCAATCTGTATCCCGGCTCACTAAATTCGGAATACAATCATCTGTGCTACGGAGGAGTTAAACTCAACTCACGTACTCATATATCTCAACACATGTGCTTCTGGCTCACAATATTCAGATATCACTCTCAACTAGGACCATTTCACATATCCATCTAAGCAAGCTCATATTCATTTCTAATCCAACCATTATTCAGTTCCAGTATATGCACAAGGCTCAACATGTCACATTTACTCATAACACTGCAACGTACTTAATCATATCACTTTCTTATCTATCACAACATATCACAAACACTCAAACATTATTCACATCATTCACATCAGATTCAACCACATCTCACACTCAACAAGTCATAAGCCACAATACATTCATACACATATATAAGTAATATGCTTACCGTCGCACTCGGTTCGATCTATTCTACATGATCGAGTGTGCGTTCAATTGCATCTTGTCCTCCTTCAATTTGTGTCTATCACCTAGTATATTTCCTAACTTGACTTGTTTAGCTTGAAAATGGAAGAAATTGGAAGAGTTTTCTTTGGAGGATGTTAGGGTATGAAAAAGGAAGGTTTGTTGAAGCTATGGTCGAAATTGTGGCTGAAAATAATAAGGATTGAGTTGTGTACATCTTTTTAAAAGTGAAGAGGTATACTTTATCTTACTATTGGGTGACACCTCATGCTTAGTAAGGTACTTGCTCACAAACCTCAAATTCAGCCCTCCAAAAGTGTAATTTAATCAATTAAGGATATTTTTGTTCATTCATTTAAGTCCTAACTCAATTAACCAATCGTTACATCTTAACGACACACTAATCGCACGATAATCGCATTATGCATGCGAAACTTGTAATGACAATGAGATGAATCTAAAATATACGTATTCAATCATGAAAACATATATGAATGTGGGAAGACTCATATGTTAGGGTTTTGGAGATGTTACATGACATGGTCGAGATGTCAAGGAAACATAAACATGATATTATTTACGTGATCATCAAAGAATTGGTTTCCAAAGGATACACTCAAACTGAATGAATTAACTATATGGATATTTTCTCCAGTGGTTAGGATGCAAAGCAATACAAAATTTGCATTTATCCCAATTAGATGTTAATAACGTGTTTCGTTATGGAGAACTTTAAGAAGAGGTTTGATGTGATATTGGTTATGAAAAAGAGATAATAACCAAATCAACAAGTTTTCCCGATCTATCTTAAGGAATTAATAGAATCAAATAACAAACATAAATTGGTGATAACAAACCAATCCCAAAGAATTAAAGACAATGAAAGGAGATCTGACCTTACACCTTCGAATAATTAAATTGGAACCTGAGTGTTTGGCGATTCACAAGTACCTTACCAAAATACTTGTTCACGATCAAGATAATATTGCAAGAATGATGACCCGGTCTCTCAAACTCACAATAAAGAATTCAATCCCGGATTGAAAATAATTCCCAAAGGAAAAGAAGAACTTTTGTTCATAAAAATATTGATTTCTGATTGATAAAAATAATGAAGAATACAAGCCTTTATATAGGCTACAAAATAAACCTAAACCTAAACTAAAAAGGAAGTTGAATCCTAGTGCACCAAGGTAAAAGAAATCCTAATTAGACAAGGAAAAACATTAAATTCGTTTTTGTCCTTTAGAGCCCAATTTCAGCCCACTAATTAACATTATTTGGGCCTTTTAATTAGGTAGAAATAAGCCCAATCAAACCTATAAGGTTATAGCATTAATTTTAATGAGTCCCAATGGGTTTTGCACATGCCAAACACATGCAAGTCCAAAGCTTCTCTTAAAATATGATCAACCTTTTTACATATCACTATTATGGGCTTGGGCTTGGATACAACACAAAAACACACCATCTTTAATGACTTCGCTAAAATTCATTCCTTGTTTAAAGAAGCTCAAGATGAGTCCATTAAGCATTTGTTGGTCTTTCTTTGCACGATTCTTCGTCATAGGTCCAATTGACAGCTCCAATGGATCCCTCATGCTTCTACTAGGCTCCTTAACTCCAAGCTCATTTGTTCCATGCTCTTGTGCTTTTGATATCACATCAAGGTTTATATGGTATTTTATCTAGGTTTTAAGAAAGATAAAGAAAATTTAGTTTAAAAATTAAGTAATCTTAGAATTAGAGTAGAAAATCAGTATTTCACTATTGATGGAAACAACAATTGATTTCTTGTCAAACTCGAATCAATAACTATATTTTATTTGTAATCAAATAGTCCAATATTAAAATTGATGGGGGAAGATGGAAGAAATGGAAGGTCTAATTAGTTAGGTTGGTAGAATTAAAAGTGTTGGATTATTATAGCAATTAGTAAATGCCGACAATGTTAACTTATTGCATATATATGTTGTCTCAAATTTCCATTCCATAACCTTCCCCCACTACACCGTCTCTTGATTACTATGCTTTGATCATCACACCATCCTATACTTTCTTATTCATAGAGAGGTCCATCTATCTAACTCACCTATTTTTTTTTTTTTTTTTTGAAAATTAACTTAACCCAATTGTGAAGATAAGCATCATACACTTCATAATTTTTTTTGTTTTATTAAAAAATTATGGGTGTGAGGTGGAGCTAATATATACATCCAATCCAATATTGGCAAATATATTGGTTTGGATGTTCTTTCAAAAAAGGGTTTGGATTTTCTTGTTTGGAATTTACAAAATTAAATTGTCATCTATAACCGATGGTAGTGGCATATGAATTAATTTGGAGTTTCAACAACTTTTCTTGTTAATTTTGAATTAATCGTATCTTAATGAAGGCAATGATTTAGCAAAGAAAATTTAGGTTTAAAAGGAAAAGTACTTTATAAAAATTTAATTATCAAATATTATAAACAAATGTTAAATTCATTTCAAAAGATAATTCAAATGAAGAGAATTGTCAAGTCATATAGCTTTCTAATTAATAATATGTGATGTTTAAGGCACCCGCTGTTTGTTTACCTTTAATCTTTGAGAATGCTTGTGACCGAGCTGTTTTTCGGTTTCACTAGAATAGCTTCGCTTCCTTTTGTATCACTCTTTTCTTTAATTTTTAATAATATTGGGTTGCGGGTTAGCGGTTTGCAGGGGGTGTCAACCTCGTTGGGATGTCCTGCCCTGCTATTCCCTCCTCCTCACTTTTAATCAAAAAAAAATTAAGACGCCCTTGTTGGAAAAAAAATGAATAAAGTTATATAATTAATTTAAATACCAACAAACACCTCCTTTCATGAATAGTTATGTTCGTTCGTGAGTCGTGTCCGTCGTGAATAGTCATAATTATTCGTGAATAGTCGTGTCTATCCATAAACAAACGTGTCTTTCAAGTTCTATTTATATAGAATGAAAGTTGAAAAAATTACTCTCTGGATAATTTCTACTCTATGTACGTTATGTTGTCTTGTTTTCCTACTTCAGTGATAATGAATCTATACACGGTAAGAGTTCACTTGCTTAATTTGTTGTATCCTGGGAGACGGTCGTTAATAGCAACGAAATCTGTCTTAAGGAGGCTGCGAATACATGCCTCAGATTTGTCTCGCATGTCCAATTTATTTTGAGCGTGAAGTTAACATTAGTTGGTGACCCGTCACTTAATCATGGCTCTAATATCATGTAAATAAAAGACTAACTCGCTCCCAAAGGTATCTCAAAGAAAGATCATTATTAAACCCTAGCGTAGCCTCATTCTCTCCTGATCAATCCACCACGTACCGCTACTACTCCACTCATCGCCCCCCTTGATAGTAATGAGCCTGACCCGCTGAAAATGGTTGCTCCCCTTAAATCGTATAGTAGGATTGTTGAAGATGATATTGAGATCCTAGAAGCCCGGATACCTCAAGACTTCCAAGCCCTAGATTTCGTCTCCTTTGGATTTATTGATAATAATAAACTCAAACCAAAAATTTCTATAAGCCTATAATTGGTCGATAAGTTAAAGAAACCTTGGAAACATGCTCTCATCATCAAGTTATTGGATCGTAACTTAGGCTATATCTCATATAAGCTAGGGTTCATGTGTTATGGAAACCATAGGAGAATGAGATATGATGGACCTAAGTTTGGGTTTTCACTTAGTTATCTTTGACTATATGTCCGATAGGAGAAGGTTGTGTGGGGTGGTCTCTAGACGGTCCAATGGCATTGCCTGACTATCAGAACTTGGTCCCCATATTTTATCGCTTGGGATGTGGTTGTTATCAATTCAAATATGGTTTGGGTGAGATTCATGGACTTGCCTATACAGTAATATGATGGAAACCTTTATAGCTATTTCTAATATAGTTGGGAAAGCAATTAGAGTTGATAAGAATACAATAGAAGCTTCAAGAGGAAGGTTTGCAAAAATGTGCGTGAAAGTTGATTTATCCAACCCCTTATTGCCCAGGTTTTGATTATTGACGAGTCATTTAGGGTTGAGTATGAGGAATTGTATAAAGCATGTACCCATTGTGGTAGATATTGTCACTCCAAGGATAGTTATGTTTACTGATGAGACGACGCCTAGTGGTAGAGTTTCTTACGATGATTAAATGTGTATTGCGGTGAATGTGCTATGTCTATGGATGTGGTCTTTATAAATTGCTCTTAACTCTACTAGACGCTACGACTACTTAGGGGCAAGTGTACCCCGTCGTATCAAGTAATAATCCGGTTAAGACTGGGTATCGAATCCACGGGATTTATAATTACAAGTATTAGACGACTCGGTTTCGTATGTTATTTAGGCGGTGATTACTTTGGGGTAAAGTAAGATACAACTACACACTAACTATTGGCGACACAGATTTATGTAGCTAAAACTCTATGAAGTGGGATGAATATGATAAGTTATAACCACAACAAATAATGACTCTAAATGTATACGGATAGTAAATCGCTCTTGCAAAGACGACTAAGTGAAGTAGGACCGACCCGTGAAGCACTTAGACTACGTGATTCCTAGTCAAGGCGTGTCTAAAGCGGGGGAATTAGAAACTAGGGCCCGTAAGTTCCATGGCTTGTCAATTCCTACGGTTTCCGGCTTGTCACTTCCGGTAGGGCAACACCTATATAACTCCCTAAGGATAGCCCGAATGGCGTCGGAAATCGCGTTCTCCTACACAAAAGTCAATTATCAATATCAAAACAAGTAGCAAGCACTAATACGTAAAGGGAAATAGAGATTATAAATCATGAAATTATAAATATGAAATGTATATAAATGGAATACAACCAAGCCTAGTACATAGGAAGAGTACAAGCTAATTAGCACGTAAAAGGGGAGAATCCGCCCTTGAAACTAGCTAACCGGACTCAAAGCCGTCTCCTAGGTCGTGGAGGTGGAACTCTCGAGCTTGGTGACGAATGGTGGAGCGGAACTTCGATGGAATGCCGGAACAACCGAACAAGCTCTCGAGGTGGAGAGTTTAGCTACAAAAATTGAATTTATACTACAACAAGTAACAAAACAAGTATAGTTTGCTCTTTAGTGTATAATTATTTCTTAGTTCATAAGGTGTCAAATGAAGTTCAAGAGCTTCCTATTTATAGACATCAAGCAAGGGCAAGCTAGTAATTTCACAAAGTACAAGTATGGAGCAACATCATTGAGTGCAGAAATCCCATGATACGCCCCGCGTAAAATGGTCTACACCCCGCGTAAGTGCCCATTCCGTCAGAAATCTCCTGCATGTGGACCAATTCCGTGTCTAGTTGTCTCAAACACACCCTGCGTAGCTGAAGTACGCCCCGCGTGTTTGAGTCTCTGAAGTTTTATTGCTTGAATTGGTGCTTTTACGCCGTGCGTAACTGAAGTACGCCCCACGTAAAAGAGTCTCTGATCTTTTTATGTTGAAGAACTGCCTTTTACGCCCCGCGTATGGAGAGTTAACTCTGGGAGACAATGCAGTCTGACTTTCAGGATTAGGCCAATTATTGCCGACATGTGTCATACGCCCCGCGTAGAGTGGCATACGCCCCGCATATGCTGAGTCAGTTCCACATGGCTTCTGCGGATAAGGCAATCATTACCGACACCATGTTTCACGCCCCGCGTAGGGGATTATACGCCCCGCGTATGGAGTGGATTTTTGCTCCTTTCTCGTACCTGAAATACAAATCTTGAGAGCCGGGTTAGCTTGACGTTTTTATTTCCTAAACTAATAAAAAACGAGGAAAATAAACTGAAAGTATGAGATTTATTTTTATTTCTTTATTTTATCAAAAACACTTTATTTTTGTAATTAAACTTATTTATTTTATCCAAAATCAACCCGTAAATCATGCTAAAAGATAGGGGTAAAATACCCTTATCAAACCTCCTCGGACTTTAAAGTTTTACTTGTCCTCAAGTAAAAGAAATCGAAAGACAAGGGATTGAGAAGATTAAGAAACAAACCGAAAGTTGGTTTTGCCAAGTGCGTGATTTCAAAGTTATGGTTTTGTGCAAAGGTTTCGGTAAGTACCTACGCAAATAATTGAGTACAAAAACTTGTTTGAAATCTCCATGATCAAGATTTAATAGGCAATATTAACGGGGGTTGATTACCTTTTGAGAACCCGATAGTACCTCACCAAGAGATTTCGCTCTTACGCTCAATTTTAGGTGGGTCGGTGTTTTGGCACTCTCCTTTGCACTTACTCGAGATCATGTTGAATTTGCATTTTTATCCGGGTTTTTCCTCCTAAAATATGGTTAGGCAATATTAAAAATGAACCCGGAGGGGGTTTGTAATGTGGATGGCTACTTTAGTGGTTAGTTTAAAGAAACTCGAGTTCAAAAATACCGTTTTGTGATTGCACCGTATCATTGCTTATTTTGGCCTTGGCGACTTTTACAAGACGTACTTCAAAATTGCTCGGGTGAAGCTTTGAGAGTGTCTTTTTATTTTTTATTGTATCCTTTATTTTGATAGAGGTACAAAAATAATATTTTGAGAGCTAATGGTGCTCATTTGCTAAGGCCGTGACTTATTTCGGGTAATTCGGGTGCAGCTTGATTATGTCGGTAATTGAACAAGAGGAAAAAGGGTTAAATGTTAAGAGGGTATTAACAAAAAAGTTGGTTGATAGGCTCGATGGGGTTTCCTAATGTTTAATGAAAACGAGAAAAATAAATTAAGAAAAATTAGCCTAAGTGGGTTCGGTTTATCATCTATTGCCTTTTTACCACAATAAGTGTACTTAACCCGGTATTAGATGCAAATTCTATGAGTCGAGTGAAGTCAAAGCTCTCGAAAAATTATGAAAGAATTAGAGTTCTCGTACGAACTCTTTTAGGCTCAAATATACCTCACAAAGATTCGGGTTTAAATTGTGTACTATCAAGTTTTCGCTAAATTCTCAACTATCCCGTTTTTATTGCCTTTTTAAAGTTCATTATGGAGATAACATTTGGGTTAAGACTCAATGTCTTAGTTTAGTACTAACCTAAGCTTTGTACAAATTCCCTAACTTTAAGATCAAGACTAAAATTTCTTATTTCGCATCATTCCTTTATGTTTCGACGTTTTTACTTTTGATGACAAATAACGGAACTTTAATTAATTTCCGAAGAAGGGATAACGTGTCGGGAAAATTTAAAAGAGTCAATAAATTAGTTTAATTATTTTGTTGTTATTAAATTTTTATTTTTGTTTTTGGTAGTGCAAAACAAACGTTAAGTGCGGGGTTGCACGTCCCTCCGCGTTATTTATAATGACGCCTATTCCAAGGGCGTTGCAAAAAGAAACTAAAACAAAAACAAAAACAAAAATAAAGCTAAGGAAGGGAAAGAAGAAGACCCTAAGTGGTCAGGGGCCCTACGCGAGGCGTGCCCATGGGGCGCCCCGCGTAGGGTAGCATGTTTAATGCGTTTTGAGTTAGAGACTCAAGTACGCGGGGCGTAATATGGAGGGCGCCCCGCGTAAGGCGGTGTTTTTATTCTTTTTGGAGTCAAAGACTCAAATACGCGGGGCGTAACAGGGGACGCCCCGCGTGTTTGAGTTTCTGAACTTTTTGTACGTATGAAAATGAGGGGTACGCGGGGCGTTCCATGAGGTACGCCCTGCGTAGATTTATTATCAACAGCAAAAATAAACGCACAAAGAGCACGAAACATAAACGGAAATTACTAATATATTAAAAAATAAAAAGAGAGTACATCCAAACATAAAAACATCAAAACATCAAAAGAAAATGAAAAACAAAAAGAAATGGAACTATGGTTGAGGTGGAGGTGGACTGCCATGGAGGTTGAAGTAGGAAGCGAAGGAAGCGGTGAGGGCATCTAAACGAGAGTCGATATGAGCCCGGTCCTCACGTTGTTGTGCCTCAATGGTGTCGAAGCGGGTGTCAAAATGGGCCCGATCACGACGTTGGTTATCCTCCAAGATATCCAACCGAGCGTAAAGGGCATTGAAGTCGTGGAGGGGCGGAGGACTAAAATTGAGACCCAAACTCGAGTCCGAATCACCTTCCGCATTTGAGTCTGCTGCCCCCGAAGTCTCACCCGGGCCGGAGGTCGAATGGTTAAGAGACTTAAAAGCATTTTTATACATGGGCCGAGGCAAAAGGCTCGAGAGACGATCGAGGGCAGCTTCACTGAGAGCGGTGAGGGCGAAGATTGTGACCAGGTGACCAAAACCGAGCTTGGCCCGCTTCCGGACGGGTTTGGCATGGAGGTGAACAGCCATGTGATAGGCAAGGTCATAGGTGAGCCCATTGACACAACAATAGAGGGCTAACAGTTCGTGTTTGTTGACCTTAGATGCATCGGACTTCCCTGAGAAGTAGAATGAAATGAAGCGGTGGATAAGTTGGAGGATAGGGTCACGGATGAGAGATGGGCGGAGGTTGGAGACGTGATAGTCATTGGAACCCGTAATGGAGGCCCAAAACTCATGAGCCACAACGCCGTCGGGCCAACTGGATCTGCCTCCCTCTGTTTGGAAAGTGAAATGGTGTTGGAGCCATTGAGTGTCAATGGAAAAGGGGCGGTTGTGGAGGCGAAAGTTGAAGAGGGCAGCTCCGGGGACGTTGTTGGAGGTGAGGGTGGTGTAGAATTCCACCACTAGGGATGGATACACCCGCCGATGCGTAGAGTAGATGTCGTACCAACCGAGGGTACGGAGGTGAGCTTCGAAGGGAATGCCTAAATCATACTGATCAAGCACGCTTCGTTGGATATAGGGCAGCTCCATGATAGTGGCAGCACAAAGGTCTTCATACCTTTGGGCCTCCTCCTCGGTGAGGAGGTCAAAAGGGGCCCGGTATTGGCGGGTGAGTGGTGGAGTTTCCTCCCGTTTGGGAGGTGGAGGTTGCTGATTTTGGGTGGAGCGGCAGGCGCGAGTGGTGCGAGCTCGACAAGCTTGCATTTGTTGGTCTAGGGGGGTGTTAACGGCGGCTCATTTGCTTCGGGTCATGGTTATATGAGGGAGAAGGGAGAGGGAATGAAGAGGGAGTAGGAGATGAATGTTTGTGAAGAGTTGGGGTAGTTGTGAGGAAGGAAAGGGAGAAAAATGGAGGATATATATAGGGGAGAAGTGAGGAATCCAAGCAAAGCTCGGATTCCCAGAGGGGTACGCGGGGCGTGAAGGGGCCACGCCACGCGTATCCCTCCCCCTGATGTTATTTTACGCAAAATCGGTGAGATACGCGCGGCGTAAACAGGGTTACGCCACGCATATCGGACCTCATGCCCCTTTTTCTGACAAAAAGGGCGGGGACGCGGGGCGTAAATGGGGTTACGCCCCGCGTAAACGGACGGGAGATGAAGGATTTTTTTTGTGGTAATTTTCTGATCTTTTTGATTTTTGGATTTATGAGTGTTTAATGATTTTTAATTGTTTTATGATTTTTATGTTTTATTTATGAGTGTTTGATTTTTATTAATTTGTAATTAAGTGGGTAGTTAATGAAAATTTATTATGGAGGGAATGTGGAAATTTGAATTTGAAAGGATGGGAATTGATTGGGTGGAAGAGGAGGTGGAGTGTGGAAGTGGGAAAGTTGTATAGGGAAGAGGAGTGATGGAAAGTTGGAGAGAGAGGGAGTTGCCATGAGGAGTTGTGATTCACAACTCCCCGAGGATACGTGCGGCGTACCCTAGGGTACGCCCCGCATGTCCTCTACGTGGCATTTATTAAACAAGAGCTTGTTTTAGGGAAAGCGTACGTGAGGCGCAAATTCCGGTACGCCGCGCGTAGTGTGTCCTTTATTAAGTAAAAAGGGGCAGACACACAACTACGCGAGGTGCAATGGGTTGTACGCCCCGCGTATTTTAAGAGTTTTGGATTAATGTGGGATTTGTTTTTCTTTTGATTTTATGAAAATAAAAGAAAAAGGGAGAAAATAAAATAAAGTAAAGATGAAGACAATAATGCAAAATAAAGAAAGGAGATAATGTTTATAATACATATAGACAAGTGGTTCGAGGAATTCAAACCGACGCTACGTTTTGAGTCGAAGTAGCTCGACTTTTTTGTATGGCGGCTTATTGCAAGACGTCCGCGTTGGAGCTTGACGGGTCCGAACTCCTATTGTTGAGGAGCGTTATCACTTGTCCGGATTCCCTATTCTTACCCCGCGGATTTTGTTCAGTGTTCGCCAGGAGGGTTCCTAGTGGCCTTTCTTGTTGTTGACGGTTTAGGTGGGCCACCTAGCGGCTAAGATCCCTACAAAACACTTCGCTATCGGAAAGACGGGTTAATATGTCCTTCAATAAGGACGTGACCGATTGGGCGTGTACATTGTTGGAAGGTGGAGCATTTCGATTACCGGACGCGGCTTGTGATTGCCCGAGCCCGTTTTCCCGAAATTCTTGCTCAAAGCCGGATGGGGGCCTCAACACGTTATTATTGTTTCCATATGATAAGTTCGGGTGTTGGTACCGAGGCCTCCATCCGCTGTTATTATTATTATTGTGGTGAGAAGGAATTCGGATGGGAATTATACCTTTGGTTACCTCCTATATAACTTACGTTTTCGGCATCGCCGGCGAAGGGGCTACCGATTTGGCAATTAAACGCATCATGGTCTCCACCACAGTGAGTGCACATCAGGACCTGCACACTTTTATTGAGGCTTAATTGGGCGATCAACGAGTCAAGCTTCTTGTTCATTTCAGCTATGAAGCTTTTCGGAGCCTCTTTCTCCACAGCGAATGTCTGGTGTCGCGACGGGCCGGCAAGCCGATCCTCTTGCCATTGCACACTTTTCCTTGCGAGCTCATGAATGAGCTCGTAGGCCTCACTAGCTGACTTCCGAAATAGATCCCCACCTGCAGCGGAATCGACAGTCGCACGGTTAGTGGGAGTTAACCCGTGGTAAAAAGTGCTTACCAAGTCGTGCTTTGGGATGTCATGGTGGGGGCATTTTCGGAGCAACTTCCGGAACCTAGCCCAAGCTACGTGAAGGGCCTCGCATTCCAACTGCCTGAAGGATGTGATATCGGTCCGTAACTTGACTGTTTTGGACGGCGAAAAATAGTAGGAAAGGAACTCCTTTTCGAGCTCTTCCCATGACGTGATGGATCCCGCCTCCAATGAGTGTAGCCATTCCAACGCCTGTCCTGTCAATGAAAAAGGAAACAATTTCAGTCTCACAGCCTCAACGGGAACACCATTTTGCCGAGAGGTATCGGCACACATAAGAAATTTATCCAAATGTTCGTTGGGGTTCTCATGGAGTTCCCCTCCGAATTGACCACATTGTTGTATCAATTGGATCATTCCAGTCTTGATCTCGTATGTGTTGGCCGGGATCGTGCGAGCGACAATGTCGTTACGATTTTGAGGACGATGCGGCACAAGGATCTCCATCATCGAACGTGTATCATTGCCCCCGCGGACGTTGTTCACGTGTGGCCTTTGGTTTCCGTCGGGTTGGTTGACC
The DNA here is from genome assembly GCF_963576675.1 of Euphorbia lathyris. Classification (NCBI taxonomy): domain Eukaryota; kingdom Viridiplantae; phylum Streptophyta; class Magnoliopsida; order Malpighiales; family Euphorbiaceae; genus Euphorbia; species Euphorbia lathyris. Next base: position 25,848,708 of record NC_088915.1, read on the forward strand.
TCGGCATTGGGGTTTGCCATTCTCTCTTTTCGAATCCTACAAAGAGTACGTTCAATTTCGAGATCAATAGGAATAAGAGAATCACTTTTTGATCGGGTGTGCATAAAGTAAAAAGAAGTATAAAAGGTTATCAACAAGAAAGAATAATGTTAGTCAAAGTATATATAAACAATTTATACAAAAAGAATGCTTAAACTAACAATGAAACGTTTTTGTCTAATATTGTAGGAGATTATAAATCCCCGGCAACGGCGCCAAAAACTTGATGAGACGACGCCTAGTGGTAGAGTTTCTTACGACGATTAAATGTGTATTGCGGTGAATGTGCTATGTCTATGGATGTGGTCTTTATAAATTGCTCTTAACTCTACTAGACGCTACGACTACTTAGGGGCAAGTGTACCCCGTCGTATCAAGTAATAATCTGGTTAAGACTGGGTATCGAATCCACGAGATTTATAATTACAAGTATTAGACGACTCGGTTTCATATGTTATTTAGGCGGTGAATACTTTGGGGTAAAGTAAGACACAACTACACACTAACTATTGGCTACATAGATTTATGTAGCTAAAACTCTATGAAGTGGGATGAATATGATAAGTTATAACCACAACAAATAATGACTCTAAATGTATACGGATATTAAATCGCTCTTGCAAAGACGACTAAGTGAAGTAGGACCGACCCATGAAGCACTTAGACTACGTGATTCCTAGTCAAGGCGTGTCTAAAGCGGGGGAATTAGAAACTAAAGCCCGTAAGTTCCGTGGCTTGTCAATTCCTACGGTTTCCGGCTTGTCACTTTTGGTAGGGCAACACCTATATAACTCCCTAAGGATAGCCCGAATGGTGTCGGAAATCGCGTTCTCCTATACAAAAGTCAATTATCAATATCAAAACAAGTAGCAAGCACTAATACATAAAGGGAAATAGAGATTATAAATCATGAAATTATAAATATGAAATGTATATAAATGGAATACAACCAAGCCTAGTACATAGGAAGAGTACAAGCTAATTAGCACGTAAAAGGGGAGAATCCGCCCTTGAAACTATCTAACCGGACTCAAAGCCGTCTCCTAGGTCGTGGAGGTGGAACTCTCGAGCTTGGTGACGAATGGTGGAGCGGAACTTCGATGGAATGCCGGAACAACCGAACAAGCTCTCGAGGTGGAGAGTTTAGCTACAAAAATTGAATCTATACTACAACAAGTAACAAAACAAGTATAGTTTGCTCTTTAGTGTATAATTATTTCTTAGTTCATAAGGTGTCAAATGAAGTTCAAGAGCTTCCTATTTATAGACATCAAGCAAGGGAAAGCTTGTAATTTCACAAAGTACAAGTATGGAGCAACATCATTGAGTGCAGAAATCCCATGATACGTCCCGCGTAAAATGGTCTACACCCCGCGTAAGTGCCCATTCCGTCAGAAATCTCCTGCATATGGACCAATTTCGTGTCTAGTTGTCTCAAACACGCCCTGCGTAGCTGAAGTACGCCCCGCGTGTTTGAGTCTCTGAAGTTTTATTGCTTGAATTGGTGCTTTTACGCCGTGCGTAACTGAAGTACGCCCCACGTAAAAGAGTCTCTGATCTTTTTATGTTGAAGAACTGGCTTTTACGCCCCGCGTATATGGTGATACGCCCCGCGTATGGAGAGTTGACTCTGGGAGACAATGCAGTCTGACTTTCAGGATTAGGCCAATTATTGCCGACATGTGTCATACGCCCCGCGTAGAGTGGCATACGCCCCGCATATGCTGAGTCAGTTCCATATGGCTTCTGCGGATAAGGCAATCATTACCGACACCATGTTTCACGCCCCGCGTAGGGGATTATACGCCCCGCGTATGGAGTGGATTTTTGCTCCTTTCTCGTACCTGAAATACAAATCTTGAGAGCCGGGTTAGCTTGACGTTTTTATTTCCTAAACTAATCAAAAACGAGGAAAATAAACTGAAAGTATGAGATTTATTTTTATTTCTTTATTTTATCAAAAACACTTTATTTTTGTAATTAAACTTATTTATTTTATCCAAAATCAACCCGTAAATCATGCTAAAAGATAGGGGTAAAATACCCCTATCATTTACTGGAGTATAGGTGAGGGACTTCAATTGGATGCTAAGAATACCACGAGCATAGGCACGTTGACTACTTCTAGGGCTACAACTGATAATTTGATTGAACAACCTCTTACTCTGAATCTGAACATGTCTAAGAAGTATGGTCCCTGGATGATTGTTCGAAGGAAAAAATATAAGCCCCAAAATAAGCCTACCCCTCCCTTTGATTAATCTTAAAGAGGGATGTTTCTACATTATGGCTTTATTCCGCTTCCAAACAGCTTATCTTACTCATGATACTTTCTTCCCATATACAAGATTGTATGACTTACTTCACCTATGTTGTTTCGGATTGGAATGAGAATATTTCGGTAATATCTTTTATCGTATGAAAGGTTTGTACCTTAGATTGGAAGGTGTTCAATAAAGTATGGGTTGTAGAGTCAATCAAGGCCTTCTTCGCTTGGAGAGAAAGTTAATGGTTGAGTTTAATAATATTTTACTCTATTTCCTTTATACAGTTGGAGAGGCAACTGAAACAATGAGTGTTATCATTACTTATTAGTAATGATTAAAGAAGCATTAAATGGCTCTGGCACACCCCCTCAAAAATTACGACATCATGACATGTGGCACACTAGGGAAAACCACCATCGGCTCAAAAGGTACCTAAAAATACAAGAAAAACGTGCCTTGACAGCTGCATTTATAAGCACTGGACGAGGAACAAATCAATCGTCAGAAGCCCGTATAACCTCCGTATCTGTCCTTATTTCTCAAACATTACAAAAGACATCAATATCAAATCTCCATCCTTCAACTTATCAGCAATCAACAAGTGCAATGCTTCCTGAAGCCAATACTTTCTCATCTTAAATAACTCTAAATTAGACTCGGGGGGAGGGGGCATCTGATACCCAGCGAATATAACTTTGCCACATGGCGCTTAAGAGACCCAAACCAACTCTCGGGGAAAAGAGAGCATGTGGTATCTTCTCAATGATATAGAGTAGTACGACTGTGTATTAGGAACCTTGATTAGGGAAGTCTCTCTAGACCCAATCAAAGATCCATCTGTTACCATGATCACGCCCAATCCCGAGAATCACGGGCCTAGTGGGATTGAGAACACCATGCCCTAATATATGGGCACACGTTCACCTATCAATATGTGACACGTAGCATATCCCGTTCCTCAATTCATAATCGTCTTCTACAGCATGATCACAGTATAAATAAAGTAAGTTCACCTCAAGGTTCACATGCTCATTCATTCTATTAAGCTTATATTACATGTTTTTTTCTGATCGTGATCATTCATTTTATAAACTGACTTAGGCATTAGAGCGGGTTAGTCAGACAACGACCCCCTATTGACCTTGTTTCCGTGCAATCGCAAATTGACAAGTGGACTCTCAGGATTCAACTACATCACCTATTATTTGGTAACGTTTCCTCATAATCTATCAAAATTAGTAAAATCTCGACCAATATTACCAAATAATAGACAAAAAGCAAAAACAAGCATTTTGAATAGTTTTGAGGACAAATGTTATCAAATAATAGATCAGTGTCAAAAAGTGACCTTAAGCCCATAATTAGGAAATGTGAAGCATCTTAGCAAAACGAATATGTGGATATAAATATGAATACTTGGATTAGAATATATGGGTTTAGGAAGGACAAATTAGAGCAAATGAAGGCATGAGAAAGTAGGGTCCATAAAAGAAGAGGATGCTAATCTTCTTTCATGCTTGAATGTTTGCCTAATTTAATATTAGGTTGCTTTCATCTTTTATTAGTTGATGGGCTAAATAAGGAGGTTTGGTTTAAAAACTATTTTTATTTCAAAATATAGAGGGAAAGTTTAAGTCTTATACAACTTTCAATATTTATATATAAAAGTATAAGTAGTGACCCTGACCCTGACCCTGAGCCAGACAATTAAATGCAAAAACTTTTATTTGTTGTAATGTTTAGTAGTACAAATTAAATTACCTAATATTTCCATGAAGACAATTATTATGTCAATATTTGTGTGCAGGATGACAAGGACTATACCAATTGCTTACTGTTTCATTATTAGTCTTCATGCTTCATGACATTAACATGCAAACATTCATCACAACTCACCTTCTTCTTTTTTCAACTTCTCCTTTTACCCTTTTGGCCATTACTTAATTCATCTATAGTAGACTTGGTCAATTTCAAATATGCAATTTTGATTTTGCTTAACTAATTAAAAGTTGTGTAATTGTATTTATTGATAAATGCCCTTATCCGGGTTATAAATATATATCAAGTGATTTCATTGTATCTGAATAGTTTTCTGTAACATTTTTTATTGACTTGAGATAAGAACAACATCATATCAGAGAGAGGTCGACGTCTGGCGTACCCACTCTGAAGCTTTTTTTTTTGAATAAAAGAATGCTTTATTAAGAAATATCAGTTACAAGAATAGAACCTAAAAAAGGAGGAGTGTAATGCCACTCTCCACGAACATCACTCTTAAGTTAACAAAGATTGAAGGAATGTTGAAGATAATCAGGTATTGATAATAGCTATGTTTATGTACCTCATATGGATCACATACATTTTCTATTTATAGTGGCTACCAAGGGTAACATTCGTCATTCTAGAAATACGCCCTAATAAGTCATCGGATACGTGTCAGCCTTCGGTTGGCTCTACCAAGTTTAGGCTATAACATTGCCAGCTGGTGCACTCTGCCATATAGCAAGCGTGTTGCCAGGTATCCTGGTTTTATTGCGTTTATGGCCTTTGGACCTCTGAAGTGTCAGGTGGCGCGTTATATCCTTTGTCATATGTCTATTGTGCAACAATTATCTTAATCCAACGGTTGCTCCCTCCTAACCAAACCGTTACTTGGACGAGCGATGAGGATTCTTCCACATGGCTGAAGGATGCCATTTGCATCGTCATGGAATATTCCTTTCTCTAGATCAGACGCTTCCTGTTAATCTACTGGATCCAAATGGTGATATTGATCCATGTGTAAAGAATGTTTACATGGAATATTCCTTATGGTATCATATGTCCCCCTTTCCAGTCATTATCCTCGCTATTTAGGGTTCAGAATACCGGACGAGGAATGTTTGGTCTGCTAATTCATTGATTTGTATAAAGCATTGGAAACATTATCGTATCTTCTTTTGAACACTTTAATGAAGTGTGTGTCTCCCCGTTGTTCCCCAAGCGTGGAGGTGTTGTCCTGGAAACTTGTACAATTGTCTCTTTGCACGTCATATCAGATGTCAATCACATTGTTCTCTATCTCTTCATGCGATTGGTCGGAACTCTTCGATTATTGTTCCCTATCATTACCTTCATCAAATGCAGGCTATCAAATCGTTGTCGTCATTTCAAATGCTTTGAGAATGTCTATAAATACCCATGGTTTGGCGTTTGCTTTCTTTATGCGCTATCTTTTTCTCTCAAACCTTTGCTGGATTTTCTCGTTACTTCCTTCCTCTCCATCGACCTATCTCTTTCCGTTTAAGTAAGTGTATTGATATCTTATTTTCCTTAATTTATCTTCTTCTAGTATGGCACCTAAAAAGAAACCAGCTTCCACCAATCTTTCGACTAGCAAGCCTAAAAAGGCTCTTGTCCCAAAACCTAAAAAATTTGAGATGGTTTCCATTATGAATGAATTCACTCTGACCCAACTAACCTCCAAATATAAAGAGACCTTTAGTCATGTGGTTAAAGCTACTACCATTCGTACAGTCCTTGCACTTGTAGCTGCACATAGGTGGTTCATAAATCAGCTGGACGTCTTTAATTCCTTTCATCGTGGCAATATGTCTGAACAAATTTTTATGGAACAACCTCAGGGGTTTCGAGATGCCGAGAAATCCGATCATGTGTGTCTTTTAAAAAAAATCTCTACGGTCTCAAAACGGCACCTTAGGAATGGTTCACTCGGCTTAAGGATTTTCTAAATCATATTGCATTCACCATGTCTCAGGCAGATTACTCATTGTTCATAAAGCATCAAAGTACCGACAAAATCTTTATTCTTTACTACGTTGTGATATATCAGTTATGAGCACCTCCTCCTCTCTCATTCTTACAACGATCACACATATTGAACGTGAACTTCCTATCCACAACTTGGGACGTGTTGAATACTTTCTTGGTGTTGAAATCATGTATGCCAAGCAAGGCATTCACATATGTCAAGCCAAATATGTTAGTGATATACTTGAGAGGGTCAAGATGCTTGACTCCAAACCAACTCAATCACCTATGGCTACAACTCCATCTTTATCCAAAGATCTTGGTACACGACTGGTGTCTAGGATGAATACCAAAGTATAGTTGGTGCTTTACAATATCTCACAAAGACTCGTTCGGATATAGCATTTGCCATTAATAAATTATGTCAATCCCTGCACTCTCCTACTGATGAACGCTTGAAATGTGTTAAACGGTTATTTCTGTACATTCAGGGTACTCCTCTGCAAAGACCAATCAAGTTCACTGGTACTCTGATAGTGACCAATTTATAACAATTTAGCTACAAACAAAATTTCTTGTCACAAAATTAATAAATAATTTATAATAATTTCTTTTAAGTTGTCACAAAATTAATGTTTGTGACAATTATAAATGTATTGTAACATATTTTATATTTCTCGTTACAACTTTAATCATATAAAACTTTTAGTTACAAATAAAAATTATTGTTACAAACTCATTATTTTATGTGATGATTTAACAAAAAAAAAACTGTCACAGAATTAATTTTTGTGATAATTAAAATTATTGTCATAAATAATAGGTGTTTTTGTTACAACAATTTAACAATTTATGTGACAATTAAAGTATTGTCACAAATATTAGGATTTCTTGTAGTGACTTTGCTTTTAATTTTATCTAAACATTCACTAATTTTTTTGTTACCATTTATAATAGGTGGTCTTTTGGGAAGTGTACAATTATAGATGTATTTTTTATTATTATTATTTTAGAACAATTTTTTTTTTAATTTGCGCACAATGTGCTTACATTAAAGAAGAAAGAAAAATCTTCACCAGACCCGGATGTGATTCGAACCCATGACCTCCCAAGGCATAGGTAAGCTCTCAACCACTAGGCTAAGAACTTCACCACTTTAGAACAATTACTCTATATTTGTGTAAATTGTACGATAACTAATATATTTTTTAAGCAATCTTTTAAAATTTATACCAACAAAAAAATCATTACATGTTTATAAGAAAATTACTTTCCGAAGCATAATGAGAAAATTACTGTCCAACGCGTAACGAGAGTATATACTAGTTAAATTTTGAAATAATACTCATATATATGAAATTTTGATGTTTAAATTACAAAATAGATGGCAAAATGTGCTTTTGGTCCCTTGACTTATTGTGAGGTTTTAACTCTTGAATTTGATTTTTTTTTTCTTTTTGTTAAAATGTACCTCTCAATGACCGGAATTGTCATAAATAGGCATATATGGAAATTAATGTACTCTTTAAATCATGATGCTTCCATCCATTAAGATTTTCTACATTTTAACAAAAATCAAAGTTTATGGACTAAATCTCATCAAAGTTAAAATTAGATCAAATATAGAAGGAGATAGTTCATTTTTATTGAAAGAACAAGTTGATTGATTAAAAGTAAAAAAAAAAAAAGAATAATCCAAGTGAATAAAATTAAAAGAAAATAGGGAAGTGGTCCTTTTGGGACTTAGACAAGGAAAAGAAATAAAATTAGTGGCACCACTTGAAACCATTAAAATTATATTAACCTTATTATCATTGGAATAGCATCATTTACTCACAATTATACACAAATGATTCTTGGCTTCACATACACATGCCTCTCACCTTTCTTTTTCATTTCCAAAAAAAAATAAAAAGAATATATTGTAATGAAACATCCTAGAAAATGATGCTTCCTTCCTTACCAATTTGAACATATTCAATTAATTAGTGTAAAGATTAGTATCTTTTGGAAGTGACCATTTGTACATGTGACATTGAGTACCCTTTATTTATTTTTTTAATTAAAACATAATTATAGTGCTTTCTTTTATGTATATGCTTAAATTAATAAGATTGTTTTGGATCAAGAAAAAAAGGTTTGGTTGGTCTAGATGGAAAGCATGTGAGAATCAAAAGTCTATGAAAAGGAATAGTTCATAAGATTGATTAAATTATAATATCATATATATAAATATAGGATTTTGATCATTCAAATAACCAAATCTAAATAAAGTTTGATTACTTTGATAGTCCAATAAAAATTCCCCCACTTAGTAGTGGAATTTAAATCAACTTTCCCTACATAATCAATTTTTGCAAATCAAGAAAAGAAAAAAAAAAAGTCTATGTTGTAATTTGTTTTTCTATAATTGGTGGCATATAATAATTTAGTATAAAAAAGAAAGAAAAAATGCCATGATTGAAATTAAATGGTTGAAAGGAAATGGAGATGGTAATGGGTTTCATAAAATACAAAAAGGCATTGGAAAAATAAAAGTGATGTTGAGATGAGTAGAGCCATAGAAATTGAAAGCAAATGACAACCTTATTTCAAGCCAAAAATCATCTCACCCAAAAAAAAAATGATTTCCACCAAAAAAGGTTGTTGAGAGAAGAAAACTATATTAAACAAAAAAAAATACTATTTTTCATAATGGTGTTTCTCCTTTTTAATACTCATTTAGTATTTTTTGTTTTGATTAGTAGATTGGGTTCTGTTAGTTCGGTCGGTCGAAAATTGACGAGACGTCTTTTTAAATGGTTCGTCTCCTAATTAAGATATGTTACATAAAATTGAAGTGTTAACCAATATATAATGGGAAAGGGCATTAGAATATTAAGTAATATGAGTTGGATTGGATTGAAAGAAAAATAATGGAGAAGGGCATGTTTGGTTGTCCAATAATTATAGGCGAACTTAAATTGGGTGAGTAGTTGAAATGCTATCTATAGGTGGGGAGGCCATATTATTTTAGGGGATTTTATTAGAGTGGGTTCCATTAGAATTGAGAAAAAAGGAGTTGAAATAATGTGGAAAGCAAGGTAATGTTCCAATTCCAAACAAACCGTAAAATAAGACTAATTAAAAGAATGAATGAATGTATTTAAAGAGGAAGGTTAATGGAAATGAGATGATTTTGAAAATGAGATAATCCAAATTAGGATTCCTTATGAAATTGAGAATGGATACCTACACTACACTACACACTTGCTTGGTGTTGGTCCATATAGATTGCTTTCTCTCTACTCTTGGCAATTGAGGTCAAAAAGTATGAGTTTTGAATCCTCATCAATTCTAAATTGTTCTTTCATTTATAAAAATGTTATATTTGCATTCATATTGATATTCCTTTAAATGTAAAATGTTTATACCAATCTAATGAGACACTTCCCATAACAAAATTATGGGTTGCAATGCTTAAGATGAAGATGAATGTATTTTAAACGAATACCTATTTATTTGAGAATTCATTTTGAAGAATACTTCCTTACATATTTTGGTGAAAAATATCATTAGAAAATTCAGTAGTATTTTTAGAAAATACGGTTCAACACTGCTCCAACATTCCTACAAGATATAAATCGGTCGAATCACGACGAGGGACTCTTCAACATTCAAATCAGTTCTAATTCTAAGAGAAATGGTAAAATAATAGCAATAATAGTGATATGGTAAATAATATCGAATGGGCCTCCGGAAAGCCCATAACTTACTCTTTGGGCCGGCTCATTTAGGGTCCCCAAAAGGGTCCAGTTATGAAATAAGGTTTCGGACCTCATAAACACGCTAAGCTCAATTAGGGAGGGAATTTAGGTTCCGAACTAATATGATGTTGACACGTGTACATGAGTTGAAGCCCGAATTACTATAAACAGAGGCTTAGCACAAGGAGAAAGGTACACATTATTTCTATACTCTACAACTAGTGATTTCCATCTTAAGTCATTTATTCACATATTGACTTAAGCTTCGAAGAGGGTTCGCCGGTCACCGGCTCCCTATCTGACAGTGTATTATTTTACAGGTCTTAAGGCGTGGTGATTCGACATTATGACATCATTTGGTGTAGTGAACGTGGAACGTTACTCGTTTCAGAATGGTTTATGTTCAATATTCTATAATCCATCCAGTGGTGGAGCCTTTGCTTCAACCAGCAAATGTGTTGTTCAATCTACTGTCAGCCAGAGAGTAGAGGACATCCTTAGTTCTTCTACTGTTCTTCCCAGAGGTTTGGTGGATGCTAGTAATCATCTGATTACACATTTGTTTGTAATGTCGGCTTTGGATCAACAAATAGAGGCATGTCTATGATTTATGGATCCTCAACAGAGGAGTTTTATGGATGGTATCACGAAGCAGCTCATATATAATATGGGCTCGGTTCAAGAGTCGATGAATATGTTGAGAGTTGGGCATGCTTCATAGATGGAGGCAATGCGGTTGGAGTTATTAGAGGCAAGAAGAGCATGTAATAATGAGGGAGATGGAAGCTCTATCGCGTGCACTACGGGACATCATGATATGAGAACATGTCTGAGGAAGCGAGAGCTTTCGGTTGAACATTGGCGTGAAAGGAGAAGAGGTCGATCTAAGGACAAGCCAATCAGTTCTTATCATCGGAGATATAATTCTCCTTCGCTGGTCAGAGTGACAAGTGAAAAGTGAGGTTCGAGGTCTCCAAAGAATAATGTGTAAAAGATTCCTTTTTTAGGGAGTAAGAACTCTTTATATAAGAGTAAGGAATCTTATTCTAAATATAAACAAATTAACTCTAATCTATATAGGAAAAAATCCAAAAGAGATAGGATTCTGTATATTTAGAAAACAATTTTGCATGTCAAAGACTCCTAATCAAACTAGGACTAGGATACCCTAATCAAGAATGACGCTTCTAGAAGGACGAACTAAATATATTCTCTAGTGCGCAGGATTCACTTAATCATGGTCTAATTTGCATCTCCATGTAACCTGAATTCCAAATACACATTCGTTAACAAAACCCCTCTTATAAGGCTAGTCTAGTCTTTTAAGGGTAGTAGGGACTTTCATGATTATCAAGAGAAACCACCTTCTTTGAGAATGTTTTGGATCCTCTCAAAATGTAATGTAAGTGTTGTGTCCTAAAGACGATAGTTTTGGATACTTTTGTTAAATTAATGAATTATTCATTTGAGTTATTTGATTCATTCAATATAGTTGTTAACTATCAAAATGCATTTTATCTTTTATCATATAATTAACAAGATAAATGTAATCTTCAGTTTATATTCATAAATATAAAGTGTTCATGCAAGATGGAGTAAGACTATACTTTATGTTTCTAATTAAATGATAATAAACTTAAATAACATAAGTCAAGCATTATATAAAAGGATTAATATAATATCATTGAGACTTGCATGCAATAATGTCTCATGTTCTTGAACATGGAGTTGATCTCACAAGCAATAGGTATGAAAATATCTAGACAGTTACATGGATGGTATGAATGGGTTCATGTGCATTAGGATCCACTATGAGATAACAGGATGGATGAATCTGCCTAATGTCACGTGTCTCATCTCATTTGTGATAGTATGTATAATTAATCCTCAGACTCAAATAATCATCAAGGTTATTCTGAATTATGTAGTGTGATGATTTGACTCTATTATTGAACATGATCCATTAGGGTGTGCTTTGGACATTGATTGGGTATCACATGAACTAATTGCAGGATAGTTGAATAATACATTAAGAATTCATCACTCTCGATAAATGAGAGATATGTCACGGGCGTCTTGCATAGAATGAGTCTAAACCCTTACAAGGTGATAGGTTAAGAGTTGAAATGGAGATTTCACTTAACTTGTCTATTCTGAGTTAATCCAACCTAAGTAAGTGAACAAACGTGTATGTATATATGACTTGACAGTTTTCATAGTCACGATTCGTGTATATATAATTGATGAAGGATCGTATTATACTACAATATACACTGAAAGGTAAAGGTCAAAATCAATTTGACTTCTTATGGCTTCTAGGGGAGTGAGACACTTATTTCTGAAGTATGGGCACTCATTCCGTTACACGTTTAGTTGGATTAATTCAGATGAATTAATATATAGAAATTAAGAAGTTAATTTGCTCTCCAATTCAGGATAACAGTGAATTGCATTGAACTTATACAGTCGGTTGTAGTAAGAATCTAATGGGTCACACATATTAAGAATTAAGAATGAAGCGCAATATGGTAATATTAAATTTATTCCAATAAGAGAGAGAGAGATAATAGTGACCAAAAAATTATAGTGTATATTAGGATTAATTATTTAATTGATTTTTAGTGTAATTTTAATTAGATTATAATTATTTATAAATTAATTAAACTAATTATAATCCAAATAGGAAATATAAATTCTATTAGTATTTATATTAGAAACTACTTATTAATTATATATATTACCACTATTATTGTATATCATTACTCCTAAGAAAGCATTGAAGCACATATTTCGATTAGAGATGGCTTGGCTGCTAGAGGGATTCGTGATCTTATTCATAATAGCTGGGTGGCTGATGGTGATAGGAATATGCCAGAAAAGTTAACAGCCAATGTTGCATCAATGGAGGCATGGGGGTGACATTTTAGAAGCGATTTAGCCAATGTATTATTAAGAAGTACAAAAGAGACATGTGGCAACTACAAAAGCAAAGGGATGGACTCTCGGTTACTCGATTTTTTTGAAAGTAAAAAGAAACTAAACAACTAGCTTGAAATGGAAGAAGTTGCATTGAGGCTGAGAGCAAAGAACATTTGGTTAAAAGGGGGAGACCAAAATTCCAAGTATTTTCATGTTTGTCTAAAGGCTAGAAAATACAGTAACAGAATTAATTGTTTGCTTTGTTAATTGTTATGGGTCTGTGAATGTTTTATCTAGCGTGATTACTGATGAGAGAATAACATGTTAGTTGCTCCGATATTTTATGATGAGTTTAAATGTACGGTTTTCCAAATGCAACTTGATAAATCTCCAAGGCATGATGGTCTAAACCTGGGGTTTTTTCAACACTTTTGGGATGTGATAGGGTGGGACATTTTTCATGCATGTAATGGATGGTTAAGCTATAAGGAATTTCCTACTACACTTAATGACACCATTTTTGTCCTGATCACCAAGATTGAAAATCCGAATAATATGAGAGATTTCAGACCAATTTTGCTATGTAATGTGATATATAAAATTATATCAAAAGTGCTTGTTAACAAGCTCAACGAATTTCTTCCTGATATTATTTCAGAGAACTATTCATCCTTCTTATCGGTTCATTTGATTGTGGATAGTGTCCAAATAGCCTTTGAGGCTATACATTTTAAGAAGCATAAGGTTAAAAAGAAAGACAGGAGAGTAGCACTGAAAATTAATATTAGCAAAGCAATGATAATGTAGATTGGGGCTTCCTGGTAGCTGTGTTTCAAAGACTGAGTTTTCATGCTAAATGGATTGACTTGATGATGTTATATATTTCTACGGTTTCTTATTCAGTGGCTGTTAATGGGAATCTAACCAATCCTATAAAGTTGGGTCGTGGCCTTAGACAGGATCCTTTATCCCCATATTTGTTCATACTATGTGCAGATGTTCTCTCTAAGATGATATCTCGGGTGGAGGAGTTAGGGTAGTTACATAGATGATGCATAGAAAGAGGTGCTCCTAGTGTATCTCACCTATTTTTTGATGAAGATAGTTTTCTATTTTTCATAGCTTTAACGAAAGAAAGTCAAACGATTTACAACATCCCTTGCTGATTATGAGGCTGCTTCGGGGCAATCAATAAATCTCCAGTGATATGGTATATTTTTCTCTACTAATGTGAACGAGGAGATGAGAAGGTCTATTTGTGACCTTTTGAATGTATATGCCCAACTGGATACGAGGCGTTATTTGGGTATGCCTTCACTAATTGGCAGAAATAAAAAAAATGGTTTTCTTAAAGATAGATTTGGTAGCTACCCTGTTTCTTTTTATAGCAGGTAAAGAGTTTCTTCTAAAATCACTATCCCAAGCTCTGCCTACCTTCTGCATGAGTACATTCCTCTTATTTAAGTCTATCAATGAAGAGCTTCAAAGGATGATGAACTCGTTCTAGTGGGGTTTGAATAATGATGGCAGGAGAAGCATTCACTAGTTTGAATGGGGTAAATGTCAACATTGGTTGGAAGAACGAGTATAGCCTAATCTTGGTTGGAAGACAAATTGAAGCTACTTTCCACAGAAACAATATCAACATGTTTCCTATCGCATGTGGAATATGTAACTATGGAATGGAGACTGATGATCATCTATTCTATTATTGCCTATACTCAAAAGCGTGTTGGTCCTCATTGCATTTCAAGGTTTCCCCGGGTTTGGAATCATTTGCTGAGTGGTTTATTAATCTATGTAGAGAGCAGATAAAGACTATACTTCTATCAGTAGCTAGTATTTTATGGTCAATTTGGGGATAGAAAAATAATAATATCCAAAATAAGAAGTTGATGCCTACTACGGACGTTGTGGCTTCTGTTAAATGATATGTTGTGGACTGGAAGGAGTCGCAATGCATGTCGATGTTGGGTGTTGGAGTCGATGGGAATATGATAGATGCAGAAACCAAAATGGTAGTTCGGTGGGAGATGTTGGGAACTGGGTTGGTAAAGTGAAACATCGATGCAGCATCATTTCCGAGTGAGGGTTGTAGTGGCTCGGGCACTATAGTTCGTGAGTCTAATGGTTCGTTTGTCGCATGTAATAGTTCGATTTCGGTAGGCCTCTTCGAACCAAAAATTGTAGAAGTATTAGCGTTAAAAACGATGCTAGTTTGGATAATCTCTCTTTATATTTATAATGTGGTGTGTGAATTGGGTGCTAAAAACGTGGTTGATGCATTCAATAGGGGTCTGAGGACTTGTCCGACTTTGGAAATATTATTAGTGATTGTAACGATCTGGTTTGTTTTAGATTAGACATATCTGTGGCTTTTGTTCTTAGATTAGCTAACAACATGGTTCATGTTACTCCTCATTGTGCCTTGTTTTTTTGCTAATATGTATGTTGCTTTTTCTATCCCTAGTTGGTTAGCATATAGCATATATTCTTTGTACTGATCCATTAATTGATTAATGTTATGGTTTATATATATATATATTAGAGTTGGGAATAAATGGTTATTCTAAACCTAATGTGATTATTATTGGGGTTTAGTGTCCTATAGACAATTGTTCTAGGATACAAACTTAATATAAATGAATTATTCTTTATATCATTTGTTTTAATGAGATATATGTTTTATAACTATATAAAGGCAATCCCTTTTAAGCACTAAATAAAGTCTAATAAAAGGAAATCTGTAAGTTTGTTTTAAAGTGATTATAAAGTGTTCATACAAGCATGAAGTGAGACAAAACTTTATAATAAACTAATAAACTTAAAACCACCACAAGTCAAGTGATATGTTTAGGATTGAGATATCATTGTTGAGACTTGCATATAACAATGTCTTCTGTCCGACAGAAAGCTGATCTCACAAGCTTCATATATACAGATATCTGGACAGTTACATGGATCCGATGAAAAGTAGTTCATTAGGATTTGGGATCTGATTTGAGATAATAGGATGGGTAGATTCATCCTTGTCACCTGTTCATCTCATTGGTATTAATAGGTATACCTAATTCTCAGACTCAAAGGAATATTAATTGGTATTCTGGATTACGGAATGTGACGCTTTGACTCTGGTGTAACACGATCCTTAACAGAGATAACTCTGGGGTGTGAATAGTAGACGTTGGGTATCACAGGAAGTGATTGCGGGATCGTTATATATTGGATTGAGCATTTATCACTCCCGATAAATGGGAGATACATCCAAGGATCGCTTGTGGAAGACTCGACTCTAAATCCTTGCAAGGTGATAGCTTAAGACTTGAAATACAGATTTCACTTAACCTATCTATTTGAGTTGACTCGGCCTGTACAAGTAAAATGAACGTCTCGCTATATGTGACTTGACATCATCCATAGTTATAAGATTCAGTTCAAGGATGTAGTTGATAAAGGATCGAATTATACTGTAACTAATACGGAAAGGTTAACGACATAATCAACCTGTCTTCTTATGGCTCTGGGGGAATGATTACGGACTTACTAATCACATACTCTGTACATCATTTCGTTATGCAAAGATTAAATATAATTCTTTGAAAATTAATTTAATAAAGTTGCATACGGCCAGTAGTAATAGGAACCTAATGGGTCACACATACGACTTGGAACCTAAAAGAGAGATAGATGTTAATTAATTGATGGAAGCCCAATTGAGCCCAATAAGGCCCATGGACCAAAGGGGGGGTCAAAATTCATGTAGAATGTATATGAATAATTAATTTGATTTTTTATCAATCCTAATTAGATTAGGATTATGAATTAAATTAATTAAGAGATAAATAAGTTAGGAGTTTTAATTCGATCATAATACTCCTATTATTATCCAATAAGGTTATTATTATTATCCTTAATATGTTAGATATATAATGAGATAATAATTAGGAATTCTATTCCGAATTGAATTCCTATTCAGTAACCTAATTCTATCTAACTAGGGATTAGATACAAGAGATTATAAATACCCCCTCCCTTAGGATTTTCGAAATCCAAGTGTGCAAATCCTAGAGAGATTTTCGAAATCCACCCTAGTGCAAGAGAGAGAATATTCGACCCCTAGTTCGAGGATGAGATTTTCTACGGCTTCCTTACGATCGATTGATTTCATCTATTTCTTTTATCCTTGATCTTGTGTTGATTAATTAGAGGCAGTCTATTTTAGTTGCTATTCAACGGTTGATTCTAACTTAATCTTCCCGTATTTTATTTTGTGCTTGGGAACTCGGAGAAGAGTTGTGGGCACTTCATTAACAACGGTAGATTGATCATCAAAAGGTAATTCTTCTTATCCCTCTTTATATGAAATAACGATTAACGGATCCTAGGGTTAATGGAAATAGGTTAAAAAATTTATATTTCCGCTGATATACCTTAGCCTAATTTCCAACAGTGGTATCGGAGCCATCGTTAAATCCGTTATTTCATATATGAAAATTTAGAAGTTTTTCAATAGGATTGAATTAATATTTATAGTTAGGATTAATTAACAAATTGTTTTGATTAATTAATTCTAAAGATAAATAAGTTTTAATTAATTATTAATTAAAATAGATTATGCGTATGTTCCTAATTATTTTGGTTGATAATCATCATAACAAAATCTATTAGTTTTATAGTTAGATTGATAAAATCAGTTTTATTAATTCTAAAGATAAAACGGAAATCTATAGTAGTTTTTCCTATTTTCTGAAAATCGTTTTAAAACCGTTTTAGAACTGATATATATATATATATATATATATATATATATATATATATATATATATTTAAAATTATTAAAAAAAAAATTGCGACAGCAGCTCGAGTCGTGTCTCGCGGCGCGACTGGCCGCTGTCGCGCGGCTGCTGCCGCAAGGCAGCGGCGGTTCAGCCATCCTAGGGCTGCTGCCAATCGGCAGCAGCCCACCCTCGGGCCCGGCCCGATACCCACTTGAATTTCAAATTGTTTAAAATCGGTTTTTATATATTTAAATATATATGTTTCAGAAATTGATAGTTTTCTGTTTTGATTATCGAATGAAATTTTGTTTAAAAGTTTGTTTTACCAGTTTGTAAATCAAATGTTAAATGAATTTAAATTAAAATAATTGGGACGTGCATAATTGACGTTTTGTATAGTTATATTAATCTAAGGATTAATATAAAGATACCAAACTATTAGAAGTAAAATTGGATGAAAGTTAATTTAATAAGTTAATATGATTAACCTAAATATTACATAAAATAGTTATGTAATCAACCAATTAAATTTATTTAATTGAGTCTATGCATGTTTGGTGATGTGTCCATATTTATGTACATCTTTATATCTTAATTCTCTTTAGTTTAGTGCTAGTTTTACTTTATTAGTGTTTGTTTACCTTGTTTTGTGTTTTATATGTGTTTTTGGAGATACAATTCAAATTGATGATTAAAATGCTGATTCTATAGAGCCTAAAGTGAAACCAGAGAAAGCAGTCAAGTCCTAAGGCATGCCCATGGCTTAGGCCATGCTGAAGAAGGAAATTATGCACTAAAAAGCTGATTCGTCCTAACCCGTGCCCATGGGTAAGGACCAATACGAATTTGGGAGTTGGGTTTTGCTTAGAAGACTTCTATTTTAAGATTTTTACTCTTTGTAATTTTTATTATTAGTTTTAAATATGTTAAGACATTATTATAGGATTTAATTCTATTAGGATTTTATAATATAGAATCCTAGTAGGAGTTTAATTCTATATAGGATTTTATTATTAGATTTGTATAGGTAGTTATTTAGTTTTCTCCTGAGAGAAAAACGTGGAAGGCGGAACGTGGAAAGAGTGGGAAGAGTGGGAAGAGTGGGAATATTGCGTTTAATAAGACAAACAGAGGATCGAGGGGGGATCTATGATCGACATCTTTTTCTTCCAGCAATCTTCATCTTTCTTGTGTATTCTCTCTTCCATGATGAACTAAACTCCAATTTCTAGCTAGAGGATTTAAGTCTTGAACAATGGAATTGTGAGATCATTCTGTACTTCATCTTTTTCATCTATTTCAAGTAATCAATCTCTATTCTGTTTCTATTCCTATTGCATGATTTAATTGAATCATTGATTTGATTATTTACTTGTAATTGTTTGCTAATTAGGTGTTTAAATACGTAATCATTTAAATCATCTGATACAAGTAGCCAATAACATAATTAATTGTGGACAAGCTTTTAATTTATGTTATGAATTGATGATTGATATGCTCTAAATAATCCCGCTTGTGTGATTGTTGAGTAGAGTTAGCATCTCTTTTGTACTTTAATGCTTTCAATTAAATTAAATTCTAAAGCTTGTTTAGAACTGTTTGATTGATTAGAGATAATTAGTGAACGTTTCCTGATTATCTAAACTGTAAGAAGAGATTTGGTTATTAATGCTTTTTAATAACTAGCTAATTTATTTGAATGGCTGAAACATATCTTTATGTATGATTGAAGATCAATTAGTTAAATTCAAGACTTGAATTTAACCTCTAGCTGGAATCGCCTCATATTAAGTTATTTATATCATTGCTTTCTGTTGAATTGTTTTCCTTGTTTAATTACTTCTAGTTAATTTTATTCACAGAAATCTACAAACCAAACCCCCCCTAATTTACTTTTCATTGTTCATTCTACAAAGTTTTAATTCAACCGGTCTCTGTGGATTCGACCCTATTCCACATTTACTACAGTTTTCTAGTTCCAAGAGTAGGTATTTTATTTTTGGTGAATTCGACACTCATCATTTGGAGTTATGGACATATTTGGACCCTCTTTTAGTCTTTTGGTATTTTTGAAATAGGGCCTGCGAGTCCTGCCTTTCTACTATCTATTGTAATTTCTCCTCTCATCTAATTCCCTTCAATTCAATTGAAGTTTTCTTTAGTAGTATAGAAATTAATATGTAATTTCAAGGCGTCATGGAGAAGACGGATGACCTAAAGAGAAATATGTAATAGTTAGTATTTCCTTAGGTTTGCCCTTTTATTCCGTCTCTGGCTCGACGGAATAATTTAGATGATATGTCCATAACGCCAATGTATGTGAATGTATGTGCCTGATGTATGCTAAAGCAAATCAAGACTAAGTTAGATTATGCGACCTAAAATAAAATCCCTCATTAAAAAGTTAAGTAAATAAACAAGTTATTAAAATCGGTTGTCCCTCCCTAATATTATAATTCAACCGGCAGTACTGGGGGCCTTTGGGTTGTTGAGCAAACTCAAGCTCGGGGTCTTACGGTAACACCTGAATTATCGGAAATTACTTTTCATGAATATAGGGTAATACTTAAATTAGATTATGATAATTGGATGAGAAAACTCATGTTGTCATAAACTAATGGGCAATATGATTGGGATTAATGTGAATAGCATATTAGTTACTAATGTGGTTAGTAACCCAATAACCTAGGAATCACATTAAAGATGTGATTGATTACATGAATCTACCTAACGAATGAGACTAGCTTGTTGAGCAAACTCAAGGCGAAATCTCAGGAGTTAGGATCCTAGCTCACTAAAGGATTTGTGAAATTCTTCGAATTAATATGGAGGGCTATTAATTTGGCAAAATAGTAGGAGCAATCTAAAATAAACTAAAAGGCCTATAATTTTAGATTGATATACTTTAAGCAAATGAATGACATACGTTTACTTTTTCTCACTCTCAGGTTTAATTAAACACACTCTTAAAATCATGACTAAAACCAATCTGCAAAACATTCTTACCGATAACAAATTGAACAGTTCAAACTTCACCGACTGTTTTCGTAACCTCAAAATCGTTTTGAAGTTCGATAAAATAGGGTATGTACTTGATACATCGATACCCCCTCTCCCTGCTGATGATGCTCCCATTGAGGAAATTGATGCTTACCAGAAGCACAAGGCTGATGATGATCATGCCGAATGCATCATACTTGCATCGATGACACCGGAATTACAAAGGCAACATGAGGAAATGGATGCCTATTCCATCATCATGCACCTACAGGAATTGTTTGGGAAACAGACCAGGTGCGAACGCTACGAGATATCCAAGTTGCTATATCGTTGCATGATGCAAGAGGGCACATCTGTCATGACACATTGTGTCAAGATGATGGTTACATTACCAAACTTTCTAGTATTGGATTTGTGATGGATAACGAACTAAGCATAGACTTAATTCTTCAATCCCTCCCAGAGAGTTATTCACAGTTCATCATGAACTATCAAATGAATGACTTGCAAACCTCTCTTGAAGAGCTTGCAAATATGCTCAAGTCAGTTGAGCCTAATATGAAGAAAGACAAAGCCATACCCGCTCTTGTCATAGAGGGATCAAAGAAGAGGAAAGGGAATTCTCCCAATCCTAAATATCCCAAGAAAGGTAAGAAAGTCGTGCCCAACAAAACTAAGGGAAAGGAAGTGAAGAAGCCCAAAGGAGAGTGCCACTTCTGTGGTAAAGACGGGCATTGGAAAAGAAACTGTTGGTGTACCTAGCCTTCCTCAAAAGGGGAAGAAGCCGGGACTTCAACATCTGGTATATTTTATATTGAAATTTCACAGTTTGAATCTTTTGGTGCTTGATACCGGATGCAGCCTGAGGATATTCCAGGGATATCTAGAAATATTATTTCTATTAGCCGCCTTGTTGATTACGGCTTTTCATATTTCAATAAAAGACAAACATTGCAATTTTTATAAAGATTCGATCTTTTATTTTTCAGGAATATCATAAAATGGGATTTATGTGTTAGATGACAAAATTTTTGTTTTCGCAATTGATACCAAAAGACATAAGCTAGATAATTCAACTTACTTGTGGCATTGTCGTTTAGGCCATATAAACAAGAGACGCATACTAAAGCTACATTCGGATGGGCTTATAGATCCAATCGATCCCGAATCATTGGAAACATGCGAATCATGTTTAAAAGGTAAAATGACAAAGACACCCTTTAGCAATAAAGGTGAGCGTGTATCAGACACTCTAGGACTCATTCATTCAGATGTATGTGGTCCTATGTCAGTCCAAGCAAGATGAGGATTCAGATTCTTCATAAGCTTCATAGATGACCATACCCGATATGGTTACATCTACTTGATGAAGCACAAATCAGAAGCTTTTGAGAAATTCAAATGCTTCAAGAATGAAGTAGAAAATCAATTAGGAAAGAAAATAAAGATGCTTTGATCTGATCGAGGTGGCGAATATCTTTCAGATGATTTTCTGAATTATCTTACTGAATGTGGGATATGCTCACAATGGACACCTCCCTATACACCACAACACAATGGTGTATCCGAGAGGAGAAACTGTACCCTACTAGATATGGTACGATCCATGATGAGCATGGCCTTACTTCCAAAGACGTTCTGGGGCTATGCCTTAGAAACTGCCCTCTTCACCCTAAACCGAGTACCAACTAAATCTGCTAGTTCCACGCCATATGAATTGTTCGTTGGTAGGAAACTCGTGTTTTCATTTATGAGAGTATGGGGTTGTTCAGCATTTCTCAAATGCATTACGTCCGACAAACTAGATTCGAAATCTGATAAATGTTTCTTCATTGGATACCCTAAGGAAACTAAGGGATCTTACTTCTATCATCCAGATGATCAGAAAGCAATAGTATCCAGGCACGCAACCTTCTTAGAGAAAGAGTTGTTGGTCCCTTATAGGGTTGCAAGTATAGTTCCAAGGGGGGGTTAGGAACTATTTAAAATTTTTAGCAATTAGGGCAGACTTCTTTTTCTAAGGAAAAAAGGTTTTAACAGCGGCGCTGAGTAAAGAGCAAGATACTGGCTTAGTCAACTAGTGACTAGGTCAGTTTCTTAGCTTAAGTCAGGAAATAGCACTTAGAGTCTATTCCTGAGCTCAGATGTTCAACGCGCACAGCTCAACTTGACCTCTTTACTTGGTCAGTTTTTGGTTATTTTAAGCATGCAATATATATAAGGAGTTAAAGGTAAGAAATACTTTACTCAGCAGATTTATCCAGGTTCGGCTTCTTCTAAGCCTACGTCCTGTCCCCGGAACACGTTCCGAGATTTCGAATCCTCTACTGAGCTCTTTAAAGGTAGAGCCTCAAACCTTTTACAATATTAGCAACTGAGTATAACAAGAGTACCTTCCTCTATACCTCTACTCAATCCTAAACTCTCGCTGAGTACTATAACCGAGTACTCAGCATCTCCTTTCTATCTCTAGAAATGATAAGTGTTTTGTCCTATACAATGATTTGCTAAGACACTTTAGACGATTGAAATCATCACTCTAGACTTTTACACAAATGTATTAATTGTAGTGTAAGATTTTGCTTTGCTTCTTTGCTTGCAGAAATTGTATAGAAATTTGGTCAGCGTAATGGCTTGATCAAGTTCTGTGTTGAATGAAGCTTCTGATGGCACTATTTATAGAGACGTCTGGGCATCGGTCATTTCGAATTTTGAAATAACCGTTGGAGGGAAACGGCTTCCTGTCATTGTCATCCTGACTTGCTCAGAGCTCTCGGCCAATCAGATTTGTGTATCTTCTGTCCTCGGTCAGCTTAGCAGACTGTCTCTCCTTTTATGGTAAAGTCAACTGGACAGCATACTGTGTCGTCTGAACTTTACCCAAAGTAGAAATACTTTGTCTGGAAGTTTTCATTAGCCAGCTGCTGTCTTGTACGCTTTGTCGAGACTACTCAGCAGCTTCATCTTGAAGTTGTTCCCGAAGGTCTTCTAGATCCTTCTTGTGCTGAGTTGCGTTCAGTTCAAAGCGACATCGTTTCAACAAACGCGGGCCGAGTTGTACTAAGAAGTTTGACTTGGGCCTTGACTTCCGTATTGGGCTTGGGCCTTTAAATTCTTGTGTCTTATAAACAATTTTAACTCAACATTGAACAAACACATTAGTAGAATAAATCAAAGCATTTAAACTTAGTGTGTTTAGAATATGTATTTTAATTATACTTAAACAATTTTTTCAAATCAAAATTTATGTGGAAAGGTGTTTCAACAAGAGTTTCCCGAAGAAACACAAAAGGGAAGCATGATTGAACTTGACGAAGTTCAAGAAGAAGAAACATCGACTGAAACAACAGAGGCAGTTGAGGTACCCGAAGTAGTCCCATTAGATGAGACTCCAGTGCCACATATTCGTAGATCACAAAGAGTTCGTGAACTCCCAGTTAGATATGGTTTTCTAGTGGGAGATAATAATGAGGTTCCCGTGTTAGACGACGAACCCGAAAACTATGAAGAGGCTCTTACTAGTCCAGATTCTAAAGAATGGCTTGAGGCCATGGATTCTGAAATGGATTCCATGTATACTAACCAAGTGTGGACTTTGGTTGATCCACCCGAAGGGATAAAACCCATTGGGTGCAAATGGATCTTCAAAAAGAATACAGACATGGATGGAAAGGTTAGCACCTACAAAGCTAGGTTAGAAGCGAAAGGATATCGTCAGAAGCAAGGAATTGATTATGACGGAACTTTCTCTCCTGTGGCTATGTCCAAATCAATCAGAATCATGCTTGCAATTGCCGCTCACTACGATTATGAGATTTGGCAAATGGATGTGAAAACAGCTTTCCTAAACGGAAACCTGCTTGAGGATGTATATATGATGCAGCCTGAAGGTTTCATATCGAATGATGCAAATAAAGTTTGCAAACTTCAGAGATCCATTTATGGACTCAAGCAAGCATCAAGAAGCTGGAATAAGCGTTTTGACGAAACCATAAAATAATTTGGTTTCGAACAAAATTGCGAAGAAGCTTGCATTTACAAGAAAGCAAGTCGGAGCTCTATAGCATTTCTCATACTATATGTGGACGATATATTATTAATGGGAAATGACATTGCTCTACTACAGTCAGTAAAAGTATGGTTATCTGGTAACTTCTCAATGAAAGACCTTGGTGAAGCAGCTTATATACTTGGTATAAAGATCTACAGAGATAGATTGAGAAGACTGTTTGGTCTTTCACAGGCTACATACATTGAAAAGGTGCTAAATCGGTTTAGCATGCTTGAATCGAAACGAGGTAACTTATCCATACTACATGGAGTAAAGTCAAACAATCATCAATGTCCTAAAACCGATGATGAAAAAAGACGCATGGCTATAGTCCCATACGCCAGCGCAATCGGTTCGATTATGTATGTTATGCTATGCACTAGACCTGACGTAGCGTTCGCGTTATCTGTAACGAGTCGTTACCAAGGAAATCCGGGAGACGAGCATTGGATTGCCGTCAAGAACATTCTTAAGTACTTGAGAAGAACTAAAGATATGTTCCTAGTGTACGGAGAAGGTGATCTGAAAATAGAAGGATTTTCAGACGCAAGTCATCTCACACATGAGAATAATTTTAAATCCCAATCAGGATACCTGTTTATCTTGAATGGGGGCGCGGTCAGTTGGAAGAGTTCCAAGAAGGGAAGTGTAGCTTTCTCTACGACCGAGTCAGAGTATATCGCAGCTGCGGAAGCAGCAAAGGAAGCGGTTTGGATTAGAAAGTTCTTTACAGAACTTGGTGTGGTGCCTGACATTGTAAATCCCATTACACTGTATTGTGATAACAATGGAGCCATTGCGCAAGTAAAGGAACCACGGTCCTATAATGCATCCAAGCATTACCTTAAGCGATACCACATCATAAGAGAGATTTTGGCTAGAGGAGATGTGAGAATAGAAAGAGTGCTTACAGAGGACAACGTTGCAAATCCGTTGACAAAGCCCTTAACCCAGAGAGTACATGATCGTCATCTAACTTCTACTAGGATAAGTTTTAGAAACAATTGGCTTTAGTCCAAGTGGGAGTATGTTGGGGTTTAGTGTCCTATAGACAATTGTTCTAGGATACAAACTTAATATAAATGAATTGTTCTTTATATCATTTGTTTTAATGAGATATATGTTTTATAACTATATAAAGGTAATCCCTTTTAAGCACTAAATAAAGTCTAATAAAAGGAAATTCGTAAGTTTGTTTTAAAGTGATTATAAAGTGTTCATACAAGCATAAAGTGAGACAAAACTTTATAATAAACTAATAAACTTAAAACCACCCCAAGTCAAGTGATATGTTTAGGATTGATATATCACTGTTGAGACTTGCATGTAACAATGTCTTCTGTCCGACAGAAAGCTGATCTCACAAGCTTCATATATACAGATATCTGGACAGTTACATGGATCCGATGAAAAGTAGTTCATTAGGATTTAGGATCCAATTTGAGATAACATGATGGGTAGATTCATCCTTGTCACCTGTTCATCTCATTGGTATTAATAGGTATAACTAATCCTCAGACTCAAGGGAATATTAATTGGTATTCTGGATTACGGAATGTGACGCTTTGACTCTGGTGTAACACGATCCTTAACAGAGATGACTCTGGGGTGTGAACAGTAGACGTTGGGTATCACAGGAAGTGATTGCAGGATCGTTATATATTGGATTAAGCATTTATCACTCCCGATAAATGGAAGATACATCCAAGGATCGCTTGTGGAAGACTCGACTCTAAATCCTTGCAAGGTGATAGCTTAAGACTTGAAATACATATTTCATTTAACCTATCTATTTGAGTTGACTCGGCCTGTACAAGTAAAACGAACGTCTCGCTATATGTGACTTGACATCATCCATAGTCATAAGATTCAGTTCAAGGATGTAGTTGATAAAGGATCGAATTATACTGTAACTAATACGGAAAGGTTAACGACAGAATCAACCTGTCTTCTTATGGCTCTGGGGGAATGATTACGGACTTGTTAATCACATACTCTGTACATCATTCCGTTATGCAAAGATTAAATATAATTCTTTGAAAATTAATTTAATAAAGTTGCATACGGCCAGTAGTAATAGGAACCTAATGGGTCACACATAAGACTTGGAACCTAAAAGAGAGATAGATATTAATTAATTGATGGAAGCCCAATTGAGCCCAATAAGGCCCATGAACCAAAGGGGGGGTCGAAATTCATGTAGAATGTACATGAATAATTAATTTGATTTTTTATCAATCCTAATTAGATTAGGATTATGAATTAAATTAATTAAGAGATAAATAAGTTAGGAGTTTTAATTCGATCATAATACTCCTATTATTATCCAATAAGGTTATTATTATTATCTTTAATATGTTAGATATATAATGAGATAATAATTAGGAATTCTATTCCGAATTGAATTCTTATTCAGTAACCTAATTCTATCTAACTAGGGATTAGATACAAGAGATTATAAATACCCCTCCCTTAGGATTTTCGAAATCCAAGTGTGCAAACCCTAGAGAGATTTTCGAAATCCACCCTAGTGCAAGAGAGAGAATATTCGACCCATAGTTTGAGGACGAGATTTTCTACGGCTTCCTTCCGATCAATTGATTTCATATATTTCTTTTATCCTTGATCTTGTGTTGATTAATTAGAGGCAATCTATTTTGGTTGCTATTCAACGGTTGATTCTAACTTAATCTTCCCGTATTTTATTTTGTGCTTGGGAACTCGGAGAAGAGTTGTGGGCACTTCATTAACAACGGTAGATTGATCATCAAAAGGTAATTCTTCTTATCCCTCTTTATATGAAATAACGATTAACGGATCCTAGGGTTAATGGAAATAGGTTAAAATTTTTATATTTCCGCTGCTATACCTTAACCTAATTTCCAACAATTATGAGATAAATTAGCTAATAAAAAGAAAACTATGTATACCCAATGTTATCAGGCTCGGATCGGACCGGCCGGTTCGACCGGTTGAACCGAAAACCGGTCAGACAACCGATCCGAACCTCTCCAGTTTGTTGAATGTTCAACAAACCAGAGTGACCCGGGGTTAAACCGGAACCCGGCGGTTCGGCCGGAAACCGATGTGACCCCAGGTCTGTTCATTTTTTTAAAAAAAAAATTTTAAAAAAATTTAAACAAAATGCAAGCACACAGTATTATTTATTAAAAGGCAAAAGAGTAATTTTCTTTGTGCCCACTCAGTGGCTGCTTGCTTTTCCAAGCTCTTCCCTTACTCCTTTATTTATACTCATAGATTGGCTTGCTCACTTTCTTTTTATTCGATGTGGGATACACTCCGCCTACTATTTGTCTTCGCTTGTGTGTTTTTTTCATTCTCTCTGATTCATGATTCAGTCCATCAAAACAAAATCATAACCTCCACTATCATATCATTTATTATTTAAGTACTTATTGATTAATAGCCATTAGTAGATTATATTCAAATTATTTTGGAGCCATAATATAATAATAAAAAATTTATAATATTTCAAGTTATTCTAAATTTTATTTATCTGTTATACATTTAAAGCTTAAGTTAACGAACCCATTTAGTATCGCAAATAGCTCCGCATGTAACGCCGACCAGCACCGTCCCAACGGGCACGTACCACACATCAACATGTCTCCTCTAAAATCTCTCGCCAGAAATCCCGCAAAGCCCCAACCGCTATTCGTAAAAAAATACAGCATCACAATTAAGATTAATAATCGGATCAACCGGCGCCAACCATAATACCATCCCCTCCCGCCTTTGCCTCCTTTGTTCAACTCCCCGATCCGCCACCTCAACCACCACATTATCCACACCCGCCATAAACGCCCTATCCTCAAGGGGTCGCTCACCATAATTGACACGATTATGATCGAACCAAAGCATCCACAATATAGCACAAAACCGAGAAAAATCCACCATCGAAACAGCATTACAAACAGCCTCAACCCAATCCAAACACGATTCACCATCAATTTTATAAATTTTGACAGAAAAACCACCCAATTTCCATCTTCTCCTAAAGAACATACAATATTTTATTAAATGAATTAATGAAACACAATTCAGCCTACAAAAAATACACAAACCTGAAACCGGAAGCTTCATCCGAATAAGATTCTCCGCACAAGGCAAAAACTCCTTACAACATGACCATACCAAATGAATAACCTTCAGCGGCAATTTTAACTTCCATAAATGCTTCCATAAACGATGGGGACCCTTCGACCCACCGGGTATACCACAGAAAACCGCATTCCTTGCAAGAGCTACTTGATAACCCGATTTAACTGTATACTGACCATCTCGAGAGGAAGGTCAATAGAATTTATCAATAGCAAAAGCCCAAAGGGGAAGACTCAAAATAGCTTTGGTATCCTCCTTATAAAAACAATTATTCACTGCCGCCGAATTCCACAACCCCGACCCAGGAATAATCAAAGAACTCACCAATTCCGAAGATGGAAAATTTCTACATCCCAAAAGATGACCACACGGAATAATCGGCACCCATCGATCAACAAATATTTTTATCTCACTACCATCCCCCACTCGCCACATTCCACCTTGCAACAAAATCGTATGAACGCTAATTAACGACCTCCATACATAGCTGTCCGACGCCCTACAAGAAACTGAATCCCATGTCAGATCCCGTAAATATTTAGCCCGAAAAACCCGCGAACAGAGAGCATCCGGCTGATCAATAATCCTCCATAACTGTTTCACCAATAGAGCCTGATTAAAGGAAAATAAATGCCTAAACCTCAAGCCACCATCTTCCTTATCAACACACAATTTATTCCACCGAGCCCAGTGAATTGAACGTTTATTCCCAACATCACCCCACCAATATCCCGCAATAATCGCTTGCATTTCATCACAAAGTGTTTTCGGAACCAAAAAACAGCTCAGAACGAATTGCGGAATAGAAAACGCAACCGCTTTAATCAACACCTCCTTACCTCCTCTTGAAAGATATCGTTCATTCCATCCACTCACTCTCTTCAACAACCGATCCCTAAGGTATTTAAAAATTACTTTTTTTGATCTCCCTAAAATTGTAGGAAGCCCCAAATATTTAGGGAACACATTAACAGCCCGAACACCCATAAAACACCTTAAGTTCTCCTTAAACTCCTCATTCAAATTGGAACTAAAACTGATTTCAGATTTATCCAAATTCACACATTGCCCCGAAGCATTCCCATATAAAGCCAAAATCCTCTTCACCACCACCATTTCCTCAAAGGATGCTTTAAAGAAAATTAATGAGTCATCGGCAAAGAAAAGATGAGTAATCATCGGCCCCCCCGCCCCCGGACAAATACCATGTAAGCTTTGATCCACCTCAGCCTTCTTAATCAAAGATGAAAAACCTTCCGCACATATTAAAAACAAATAGGGTGAAATTGAGTCTCCCTGACGAAGCCCCCGACTAGGAATAATAAATCCTTTAGGCACTCCATTGATAAGAAATGAAAAAGAAGCTGAAGAGATACACTTTATAACAATATTCACAAACATATCCGGAAAACCCATCCTTTTCATGACCAACTCAACAAATGACCACTCAACTCTATCATAAGTCTTACTCATATCCAACTTAAGAGCACAAAACCCATTCCTCCCATGACACTTATACTTCATAGAATGAAACATCTCAAATGCAATAAGCGCATTGTCAGTTATAAGTCGGCCCGGAACAAAAGCACAATGAGTTGGTGTTTGCGAGTCAATATGGTATCAAGAGGATTGTTGTTTCGTCGGATTGTGAAGTGGCTGTTGAGGCGATTTTGGCAGCGAGGGATGTTAGCTATATGGATGTTGTTGTTAATTCGATTCGTTCTATTGCATGTTCTTTTTTTGAGTCGAATTTTATTTTTGAGGGTCGTGCTATGAATATGGCCGCCCATGAGCTTGCAAAATGAGGATCTAGTTTGGTTGGTCCTCAGTTTTTTAGATCCGGTTATCCGGTGTGTTTGTCGGCTTGTATTGATGTTGACCGTCGTTTATAATCCAAGTTCGATTTATTGATCAAAAAAAAAAAAAAGCTTAAGTTAACGAATAATAACAAACTAAAAGTTCCTTTAAAAAAAACAAACCAAAAGTTATTTATAATTTATTTTGGATATATATAATTTATAAAAATAATTTTAAATTAATTATATACATTTAATATATATAAATATTACTTATTTATTTATTACGTCATCCGGTTCGATCAATCCGAGCCATCCGGTCCGACCAAATGACCCATGACCCAACTATCAATCTGATTTGATCTCCGGTTCGGTTTTGATAACATTGTGTATACCCTTGTATATGATGAATTTCGACCAACACACATCAATATACTAGCCGAAATTGTTTCAATAGTTAGCCCTAATTTTCTCTCAAATACACTTAATTGAAAACACTCGTGCTACTTTGATTTTTGTTCTTTGTTCTTGGTTCGTGTGGATTATCATTATAGGCATTTGACTTTGGGTGCTAACAAGTTGAATTTGGATTACGGGTTGATCTAAGTTCGTTTATGCTTTTTGAATCGTTCTAAATATTATTGTCGAATAACAAACGCATTCATTTCTCGGGTGTGTTGAATATGCTATTCCCTAATAGTGGTATCAAAACGATA
This sequence comes from Euphorbia lathyris, assembly GCF_963576675.1. Lineage (NCBI taxonomy): Eukaryota > Viridiplantae > Streptophyta > Magnoliopsida > Malpighiales > Euphorbiaceae > Euphorbia > Euphorbia lathyris. The sequence goes on from NC_088915.1 coordinate 25,879,892, forward strand.
TTACATTTCGCGTTATTAAGATGTAGATTAATTATTGGATCGTTTGAGATAATATTGATTTTTATAAAATCAAATTTTATCTGTTTTTGGAAATTAATGCGCGATGTTGCTGCTTGCATTCGGGCCGACTTAGGACTTGATGCCCTTAACTACTCAAACGAACCTTAATTGATATTTATTGTTTTGTGTTTATAGTTATATAGATTAATTAATTTATTTATTTATTTATTAGGTTATACATTAAATATATATAAATCTTAACTGATTAGTTAATTTGTATAAATGAAATAACTACAAAGTTTGAGTTATTAATATAGTTGAAAATTCTATTCGAAATCATTTGAGTTAAAATATATTAATAAGTTTTAATTTGTAAAACAATTTTATATTTGAAATTTGAAATTTTCTGTTTGAATAAAAAATGTTTTCTGATATTTTTTAGTTCCTTTCCATTTATAAGTATATATAATATGTAACCTGAGTGATTTTATGATTTATCTATTTTTGTAATCCATAGTTGTGGGCTAACCTCAATTTGAGATAGCATCCCAAAGCAAAATCAAACATGGATTGATGCATAAAATAGCTGAAATTGGTAAGAGTAATATTTATCAGAGAATTAAAGGGTTCATCTTGGTTGAGTAAGAATTTGAGACATTCAGTATTTTTCACATGGACCCTGATGACCACATGAATTTGGTCATTCACCGTTAGATGTAGGTTGATTAAATCTAAGGCTTAGGATACTTTGAATCTCCACCTTAGGATTTTAATCAGTCTACATCTAACGGTGAATGACCAAATTTACCGTGGTCATTAGGGTCCATATGAACACTACTGTTTGAGACATTTTTGTTAAGATGAATAAGAAAACAGCTCGTGGATGCTAATTTTGTATAAGAGAGTATTCCTGCACATTGACCCTGATGACCACGTAAATTTGGTGATCATTCACCGTTAGATCTAAACGGATTAAAATCCTAAAGTGGAGATTCAAAACATCCTAAGGCTTATATTTAATCTGCCTATATTTAACGGTGAATGACTAAATTTACGTGGTCATTAGGATCCATGTGGACGCAACTGTCCTGCAAATATACTTTAAATAAAAAAATAATAATTAAATAAAAAAACTCATCTTAAATTTATCGATAGAAAATAAATTATAATCTTATACATGAACACGTTATTACACAACTACAACTGTATTTATTTATTTTTTTTAAGATGAAAAATCTTCTTGATATGCTCTGTTATGGTTCATTTTCTTTATACTTCATTGAGATGATTTGACAACAAGGGTGTCAGCATGTTCATTCTATTTTATCTTTTTCATTTCTCATAATGAATTTTAATATTAGGAGCACTAGATGTGGTTAAGAAAATGAGTTGATCAATTCTTAATGCAAATCTAAATCAACAATATAGAGAATAGCATAATATTCTTTTTCAAAACTTAAATATCATCATTCAACATGAAAAATGAATTGATAATAACGGATACAGTGACAACAAATTTAATAGTCGAACAGAGAAATAAACAAGCTCGCATAAGTCTTATATATTTAAATTTAAGCAAGCAAAAATTCAAATGATGAAAAATCTCATCACAAAATATCTAGCACAACATTCATCTTGGTATAGCAATCAAATATTGATGACAACTCCCGTCTAATAATACTCTATCTTTGGATAAATTTATTGTTAACATAAAAAACTTGGTAATTGTTACATATTTATTCAGTCAAAACATTAACCTTCTTTTAGGACATGTAATATCCACACCCACAAAATTAAATATATAACATATATCAAATTAAATCAATCTCTATAAGAGAACCCACTTTAATGGAATGTTGTTTTGTTACTTCAATTAATTCATATAAAATGTTTATAACAATGATTTAAATACGGACGAGACAAACATACAAAATTAGCCTTAGCAATTGATGAAATTCCTCTAAAAGAAGGTAGAAGATTGTAACGCTTTCTATTATAACCATAAGAGTCTGCAATTGGTTTGAGGTTGTACTTCAGAAAATGTTTTCTCATATGCTCAAAGATATCATAAAGTAAATTCATAATCCGTTAGGTAAATATGTTACAATTGTGATTAAAAAAACAACTAAGCACAAAATTCTAACTTTGAAATTTTAGATGCCCAGGAAATCACTCCCAAACACAAATTAAGCCATTAACAGTTTCCTCATAATTGTTCTTTTCCTCTCTTTTTTCTGTCAATTCTTCTCCCGCTTAAATGATCTGTCATCGACATTCTACATCACTCCCGAAAGTTACTCATCAGTCAATTTACATCTGCTACTGAAGTCGTCACACAAAATTCTAGATTATAAATACTACTTGTAAAGTCACCCACTTATGACAGACTCAGTTAGCCTGAGAATTATCTCCACATATTAGTGTACACCTAAGTTAGCAAAATTAAGACGAGAACAACTTCTCCAGCAGGAAATACCAGGAAACTACCTGAGTTCCTTAAATTTCTCAAAGCGATAGTCAATCGGAGGTACATTGCAACATACAGAAGCTACCAGAGAGCTCCATATATTAAGTTGTGGTGATTGACCTCGGCTAATCATCTCCTCCAACCACATAGTTGCTTCATATTGCCTACCAATTGAGCAAAGGCCTATTATAAGCATGTTATAAATGTCAACGCGAGGTTGATAAGATTTTATAAGCATCTCCTCCAAAACCCGACTTGCTTCGACAAATTGACCATCTTGACACAGCCCATGAACTAAAATGCAATAGGTTTCCTCATTGCCAACACAACCAACCTTCTTGGATTTCTTTTTAAAATACTCAAGAGCTGATGCAGAATTTCCTGCATTGCATAGGCCTTTCAGTAAGATATTGTATAATGCTATATTTGGAAGACAATTTCCCTCCACCATCTCTACTTCAATTACATCAACTGCTTCACCAACTCTGCCTTCCTTGCACAATGCGGACACCTTCGCGTTGTAAGTTAAAAGAGTCGGCCCGAAGCCTCTATCCTTCATTTCACCAAGCACTTTATCACCTTGACTTATCTTACCTTCATTGTACAGGTCAATAGCCATAGCTGTATAACTACCCAAACTAGGAACTACACCTCTAATTAGAGCTTCGCTAATCAAACGCTTCGTGGCCTCTATATCTTCATTAGAATTGCATCGAGTAAGATCAAGATGATGACGGCTGCTTTTAGGGGCCTTCAACCCCTTCCTTAATATCTTACCAAGAATTTCCAAAGCTTGTTCAACCAGTCCATTATCACATAATGCATCCAAAAGGATTCTATATACCACAATATCCTCACCGCTACCCTTTTGAGAAACCCTCCAAAACATTGAATATAATAAATGGACAGCCTCATTCAGTCTTGTATCTTTGCACAAACCCTTCATAAGGATTCGATAACTATCCTTATCGGGATAGCAACCCTGATAATCCATCTCAGTGAATACTTGCAGTGCAAGATCAGAACAGTTTCGTTGACAAAGGACCTCCATAAGAATGTTCAATGAACGAATACGAGATTTCACTTCCCAACCATGTGAGTTCTCCAGGAAAAGGCGTTGAGCTTCTGCTAGCTTAGATTCTTTCACCATAACTTGCAAAAGAGTATTAAAAGATTCAGTCCAATTTATGCAATTGAACTGAGAAAGGTTGTTGAAAAGGGAAATGGCATCATTTAAAAGGCCAGCTCTAGCATAAGTATTGATTGCAGTTACGAAGACTGAATCTTTGCACTCACAGGAATCTTCTCTCATCTGGTTTATAACCTCCTGCATCTCAGTGATTTTGCCTGATCTTCCAAGGACGCCAATCATAATGGCATATACTGGACCATTATGATGATAGTTGGGGTATTTGACCTTTGCTTCCTTAAAAATCTGAAGAGCTGTCAATGGATTTTTTTGGCTCCTTATGATTTGAGAGAGATGAGTTGGTGTTAGGAGCCTCGGCCATCTTACACTCATAGCTTTCAAAATAACTAATGTTGTACCAAGCAAACTGGAATGAAAAATGAAGTACTATCATCAATCAATACAGTTTAGCAATTGGCACTGAACAAGAATAAGTCAATGGTTGGAGCTAGGGCAGAAGAACAGAAAGCCAAACAGAAATATAAGGGTAACAAATAATCTATAAATTTTAAAAAAATGAAAATGCATATTAAAAATGTAACTCATTTACCTGTTACTAAATATGCAAGCAAACTAAGACAGAGACAGTAATCAAGAAGACTAATATGGCAGAAGGTGCAAAATAGGACTCTGCTTTTCTATTTTGTCAATTAAAAATAAGTTTCTATTTCTCTTTGTCCAATTGAGGACTTATATTTTCAATATCAGGGCAGTCAAGGACTTCTTTGGCAATCGTAAAATCTCAGTTTCTCAGTTAACTGATACTGACCTCGCTCTGTGGGATTCAATTCAATCAAAGAGAATTCCTAATATAAGAGCTTTACTCTCTCCACTCTCTCTCTCTCTTGGTAACCTATATATCAGAATAGATATCAAACTCCCAGGTTTCCACTAACAAAGCCCCAAGTTAATATAATATGCAGTCACTTTGTTTCTCTTCATCTCCTTAAGCCTGTCCCTGAAGCTTTGGCCTCTTTAATCTCCGATCGAGAGAGGACGCCCTTTGATTTAAAAGCTTATTTATGAGAGGTAATGTTGATTGCATCATATATCATGGAAAAACATGCGACTCAAAACTCAACATGGCAAGTCTTTTGGGGTTTCATTATGCTTTCTTTCCAAAATTAAACTGAAAATTAAACATAGAATGTAAATGTAACAATACCACTCATTGCAAAAAGCTTACAACTTTCCATTTACAAAAGCACAAGACAGCTTCACTACTGAGATTGCACACTTAGCTCCAAAAAACTGAATCTCAGAAGCCACTCAGCATATAGAAGTACTGGGAGCAGTTAAATAACTAATTTCCATCACCAATATCTCATCAAATATGCCACAAAATCAGTAAACCAAATGGGAGTGAGAGGAAAGGAAGGACATAAACATATTTAACAAATCCACCAGAAAGAAAGTAAAAAGGAAACCGAAATAGAACCAGCGTATTAAATATCCAACAAATTGGAAAGAAACATGAAAACGAGTAGCGAGGAGAGAAACAAATTAAACTGTATACATACTCCCAGCTTCAATTAGCAAATCCCCTATTTTTAGCCATAACCCACACCGAACCGCATGTATGTACGAATTATAGTAATCCAGCAACAAAAATTACTAACCTTACTCGATTTCTCTGTAGTTGTTGCCTTCAACCCCGAAATTTCTCTTGCAATAATGGCGCTTCTTTGTTAAGAATGTTTTAGATTGTAATAGAACGGGTCTTGGTTTCTGCGGCGACGGGGCTGTTGTGCGGTTCGCGGCGCGGTGGTCGTTTTGTTCCAGGACCGATTGCGAATATGGGTTTAGGATTAGGTTTGAAGCTGAGAAGATAAACAAAAGTAAAGATATAACAATGGGCTCTTTGATACGACCAATTGGGCCTTCTATTTTATGGCACTTTCTCATACAGTCATACACGCGGCAATTTCGTGTTCGAGTCGTGTCATATCATTTTTTGATTTGTGTTAAAAAGAGTAAATTCAAATCTAATCTAAAAATTTTTGTGTCACAATCGTATTAACATATTCGGGTTAGTATTAATTTCATGTCGCGTTTTTTTATTACATATAATTTTGTTGTGTTTATATATTAATAACTTTTAGGCTTAATACATCATTTGCCCCCTGAACTTGTCCAAAAAGCTTGATTGGCCCCTTGAACTTTCAAAGTGTTCCGATAACCCCCTGAACTTGCATAAAATGTTCAGTTAGCCCCCTGAACTTGAGTTAAAATGTAATCAATTGATCACTCGATCGTAGCAGCCAGGTTATTCACTAGCCGACCAATTGAAAATTAATAGGAGGAGTTCTCTAGCATCCAAATCCAAATTTCCGTTAGACCAATAACGTGATGTGAAGAAGCAAATTGATAGGGCTAACAAGACACTATGTAAGTTCAGATAATCAATCAAGCTTTTTGAACAAGTTCAAAGGTGAAATGATACATTAAGCCAAAAATAAAATAAGAAGTGAACTAAAAGATAAGAAACATAATAATAATAATAATAATAATAATAATAATAATAATAATAATAATAATAATAATAATAATAATAATAAAGACTAAGGGCCCGTTCATTTCACATGTTCTTATTTGTTAACGAAGAGTGATTTCTTCCAAATCCAACAAATTGAAGGTTTCAAAATTGGATGCAATTTGTTAAAAAAAAAAACTTTCAAAATCCCTCCAAATTCATACCTTTTTAAGTTTTTTAGGTTACAAACATAGGTTTGTAGAAACACTTACTAACCCTTCATCTTCTCAAACAAAGATTTCTATCAACCCTTTCCTTACTAACCTCTCTAAACTCTCCATCCAATCAAGCCATGCATAAACTACCAAGAAGAAGAAGAAGGGCTTTAAGGTAAAGTCAAAAAAAAAAACATTGGTGCATTTTTTAATTTTACTTTACCCTAAATTTAAAACAAAATTGGATACTTACCAAAGTTTAGAGATGGCAATTTCATGTAGTTTAATATGTTATAAATGCTAAAAAAAATATAATTTATGTCAATCGGTATCACTTGTCTCTATAAACAGTGTTTTTATGTCAGAAATTGTAACTTCTATCAAAATTATGATTATTTTGTGTGTTTTCACCATTAGATGGTGGATTAAAAAATTAATCCAATGATAAAAACACACAAAGTAAAGCTTACTTAGCCTTTACCTAATCAAAAGTTATTTGATGGATTCTTTTTTTTTTCTTTTTTGAATAATTTGATGGATTCTGAATAATAAATTAAAAGTGAATGATTTGAACAATTGTGACTAAATCTTTGCCATTAACTAAGGCTGTTAATATTGACACGGTTATTTCAGACCAATGGATTTCACAATGACGTCGAAACAAACACTCGAACAGCAGCATCGCCTATTTTACAATATGAGATGTTAGGATTAGGATGCAATACATTTGTGTGGAAATAATCTTGAACACACTTCTACATCCAGAATTTCAGTGTATAACTCAAAATATTTTAGTCTATCACTAACCTACACATAATTCCCTACAATCTATCTACCTGCTATTCATAAATGTGTTACTTTTCGTAGGGAAGAAAAATGCAAACTGATTCTGTTGAGATCTTGCTGATCAATTTCTACTGTTCTAATGAATTTTTGAGAAAGATAATCCAACTCTTTTCTAGGTTTAGGTGCCAAATCCATCTCGGTATCCGGTTTCTCAGATACTTCAACATCTTTGGTTCCTTCTTCTGTTTGACTATGGCTATGGTAGATCTGGGCTTTCATCTCAAGGCAAGATATCATATCCTCTTCATTTCGTGCTTTGCTCAATTTTTCATTAAGATCACTCAATGCTGAAGCCCTTTCAGTTTTTACTTTCCTTTCATCTGGTGTATCATTGTTCTCTAACGTACTAATGCTGTCATCATTCCCGCGTTTTTGAAGCTTGTTCAAGCCCACCTCAACAATTTGTTGTATCCTCTTTCGAAAATTCTCGCTTCTTCTACCACTTAACTTGAACTTCAATTTCTCCCCTGTGTCATCTTCTGCAGAAGCTTGGTCTGTGGATCCTTCTACATTAGGATTCATAGAAAATACCTCCTTTAGTAAGCTAACATTCTGCATATACCGATCAAAAGCTTCATTTTCAACTTCAATGTTTCTTTCCTTGAACTCATTTAACTTGGAAAACCTCCATTCATTAATAGTTGCAGCTTCCTGCAATACATTCCCATATCAGGGAAACGATTCTTACTTAGAAACGCGACAAAATCATGCAAGAAAATATCTTAGATCACTATGTCGCACCTTTCTGGTCAATGGCTTCCTTGAACGTGCAGTATGCAAATTGTTGAACTGAGAAAAATTGGTTGAAAGTTGCCTAAGTGATGCAGCTCTAAGTGAACTCCTGCAAAAGATGGTGGAATAAAATTTAAAACAAACCCGGTCAAGGATTAATAAACCATAACTATTGATGTTCTTGTGAATTGAGAGCTCCAGAAAGAAAGAATCATAGGTAATCACATGACATTCCACATGATAAATGAAGCAAGGTACCTTCTACCTATAGTTAGTCACAGCTAATCTAATTGAGGAAGGTCAGCACATAAGGACATTGATATGGCAGATACTTGTAACTTACACTGCAGGAGTTACTTCGGTTGAGTGTTGATCAAATAGAGGAGTGTTTAATGTTGGTGTCTTGTCTGGAAAAGTTGCATTGGCTTTCAAAACTGCATTTACAGAATAGATGGTATCATAAAGCAAAACAAGAAAAAGGGGGAAAACTGCATTTTTAATTCTAAAATACTATACATTATGCTTAAAAGTTAGAGAATACTATGCTCGCAGGGCAATGCAAGATAGGATTTTAATTATTCAAGTAAAGGTTAAATAAATGTGTGATGCCTCAATCAATTTATGATAATCTCTCGTATATCCCAGGTTAGGACCATGCAAGTCTAAGAAATAATTCATCAGAAGAAGAGCAAAAATTGTATACCATATTCAATTATGCATAATTTTATTTAGGGATGGTCATGAATATAGAAGTGGAACCAATAGAAGTCCAAACAGCCAAACAATAAGGAAAGTTCTTTGCTTCTATATGGAAAAAGAAAAGCCAAAAGTTCCTCTGTTCTAAATAGAGACAGTAAGCTGTGCCAAACTGATTTGATCATTAAGAGGGGGGTGGACAACTGACGGGAAGGTGTCTCGTTCTTGCTCAAGTTAGTGAAAGAGGAGCTCTTTTATGTATTGTTTACCAACAATGTAGATAATTTATTTGTCATTTCATATCCAATAAAGGGCAGTCTTGACATAGGATATTCTGTAAAAGAGTACAGATACTGGAGGTTTTAAATTTTTTATTATTTATTTTTCGGACAGACCAAGATTTCTTTTCATTTTTTAAATGCTAAATTTTGTCAAGAGGAAAAACAGCTTTTTTTCAATTTGCTAAATCAACCACAAAAAAGAGCCTGTGACCTACATCGACTAAATTAAATAGATTTTTTTAGTAGAAGCAGAGGCGAGGGGTTAAAAAGAACTTTGACAAATAATTCAAATCCCAATCTAGCATTCATTCTGATTAAGAAAAATAACCCCATGACTGATAAATGTGATTTACTGTACAAATCACCCAAATGTTGAATGGGATAGAATCTAGAAATCTAGACCCTTTTAGTAATTTCTTTCTGACTGCTTTTTCCAATATAACTCACTATCGAGTAAATATACACCATAAACAGTTTTAACTTAATGCAGCTCAAATATATAAAAAGGGACCTTTCTCATTCTTGATTTGTTTGGAAAAAATTAACTGTTTATAAGAGTGTTCCTGGACAAGATGGTCAAATCAAATCAGTTCTTAAAATAGTTGTTGGCTACAACAGCCACAGCAACACTTTTGCCATAAGCCAACCAAAGAACCAAACCCAGACGAGGACTATATAAATCAGCCTGATCTATACCTCTTTTCTCTGGGAATCTGAGAAATCCCATTACTGGATCTTCTATTCACTCAAATTAAAGAAGAAATAAAGAAATAGAAATATTTCTACAACAAATATACACACTTGACATTAGCATACCATGAATATGGCAAGGATTTTGAGCTTTTGAACAGCAACTTTTGCATGACTGGTAAGGACACCTGGAAATAGCAAGTTCAGTTTATAAAAGGTATTAATACAAGTATATCGAGATTGTTATACTTCTGTAAGTGTATAATATCTGGACATCATGATGAAGATATCATATGTGGCACAATTAGATTCCTCAAGCCATATCTACAAGCCAAGAACCAACAACACCAATTTATTACATATGCAACATCCTTCCATAAATCCAACAAAACAATGACCTTTAGGAGCTTCAATCGCTACATATATAAATAAGGATCTGAACTCGTATTTGCAGAGCATATTAGTCAGATTCAGCAAACAATCTACAAGAAAGTTGTAGAGGTATAAGCAAGTTGCTAATTTCTAGACAGCGAGTCAACATACAGCCATGATAAAATAACTAAAACTACCAAATTTACTGAACACAAATGTGATGAACGAAATCTACTTTATAGTGAATTTCATAACATTAACTTAGAAAGTATTAAACTTTATACAAATTATATACTCTACACCACAAACAATTATTCCATCAGTCTTGTTTGCAGCCATAAGCTGGATTGCTCAGCACTTATCAGAGTTCCGACATACTTTTCCAACATGCCTATTACAATCAGTTATATTGTTATGCAATTAAGCCACCCAATATCCACAAGAAACTAAATAATTCTATTACCAAGTATATCCAATCAGCACAACAAACAGAATGATTACAATCGCTGACAACTATGTTGCATGGAAACGGTTATTTCTATAAAAAAAATTATAGCTAGGAAATGGCAATGGAAACGGAAAAGAAACTGAAACAGAAAAGAAGAGTTTCCCTGCAATATTGGCTGACAAGTTTTGGAAAAAAAAAAACATGCCAAGCAAGATGGAAATTTTCCAACTTGCAAAGCAATGAGCTATGAAGTTTTGGCAAATTTCTAGACATCTATTTATGTAACAGAGGCTATGGGCTAAAGATTCTCGATAACAAGATGTGTGGAATATATGATGAAGCGAAATCCAAGGCCGAAACACATTAACCCTTATATTAACCTGCGCCACCCTATAAATGCCTTGCTGCCACCAAGCATGTAAGAATGCTAGAGTTCCTTATTACTTGCATTTATTAAGTAATTTCCTATAGATAACTAATTTGGACAATCATGCTTAATGAAGATCAATAACAGAAGACGGATTTAATTAATTTCGTACCAATAACTGAACTGAATAATCATGCCTAATTGAAATCAACAGAAGATTTTAAGACCACTAGTTCTCTCGTGTATGGGTATACAAATACCTGGAACGTGCGACGTTGCCGCATTGAATACACTTAGGTTTATTGAGACCGCGAAGGGTCCTGGGTGGTGTATCTGTACGGTGCAATGGGGCGATATTGACAGCATGACCGCCGTCAGAGCTGTTACTACTTAAAGCTGGAGACGGGGCCGCCATGTAGGAAAGAGTTGCGAGATTCTCTGTTAGCAATTACTTGTGGCTGAATTAGCACTTGGCTTGATATCTGCTCAGGATTCTGGAGGTCAATGGCTATGTGAAGTTTAGGCGGGAGGAATGGCGCTTCTTTGTTAAGAATGTTTTAGATTGTAATAGAACGGGTCTTGGTTTTTGCGGCGACGGGGCTGTTGTGCGGTTCGCGGCGCGGTGGTCGTTTTGTTCCAGGACCGATTGCGAATATGGGTTTAGGATTAGGTTTGAAGCTGAGAAGATAAACAAAAGTAAAGATATAACAATGGGCTCTTTGATACGACCAATTGGGCCTTCTATTTTATGGCACTTTCTCATACAGTCGGACATGAGTGAAAGTACGCGCGGCAATTTCGTGTTCGAGTCGTTTCATATCATTTTTTGATTTGTGTTAAAAAGAGTAAATCCAAATCTAATCTAAAAACTTTTGTGTCACAATCGTATTAACATGTTCGGGTTAGTATTAATTTCATGTCGCGTTTTTTTATTACATATAATTTTGTTGTGTATATATATTAATAACTTTTAGGCTTAATACATCATTTGCCCCCTGAACTTGTCCAAAAAGCTTGATTGGCCCTTGAACTTTCAAAGTGTTCCGATAGCCCCCTGAACTTGCATAAAATGTTCAGTTAGCCCCCTGAACTTGCGTAAAATGTAATCAATTGATCACTCGATCGTAAAAAAGTAAGTTAAATGAAGAAGATGTATTCCACGAATCTTAAAAAAAGTAAAACGACCAAAATCGGAGTATACAATTCTAATATTAGAGAAGACAAATTGTATAGTTGAGTAAACAATAACTTCATTTTTAATCTATTTTTTAATTATGTAATAACATTCTAAGATGCGTGGAATACATATTCCGCATATAACTTACTTTTTACGACCGAGTGATCAATTGATTAGATTTTACGCAAGTTTAGAGGGCTAACTGAACATTTTATGCAAGTTCAGGGGGCTATCGAAACACTTTGAAAGTTCAGGGGGCCAATCAAGCTTTTTGGACAAGTTCAGGGGGCAAATGATGTATTAAGCCTAACTTTTAAAAATATAAAAAAATATGATACTATTTTTAAATACTTTATGTTAAATACAATAGGGGGACTTCTGATGAAGCATGTGGACTAAAAGGCACACATAAGCCTCATGTGCATCATTTGGTCGCTTTCAGACCTCCATACCCATCGTGTTTGCACGCACTCAAGAGGGTCAAAGGCTTTTCCATCGTACTAAGGGTATTAAGCACTCTAGACACCTCACAAAACAAACCTATAAATAAAAGTGGATTGCTATAACCCTAAATAAAAGGATTCATCCCATGATTAGGGGTGCAACAAGTCGAATCGAGACCGAACATGAACAGGCTTTGGCTTTGGACTTTTATATAATTTTATAATTATTTACCCTATATATTATCACCTTATTTGACTGTTGTGTACCTCATCCACCGCTCCTGATGTAGATACCAATAACATGTCCAGTGGGAGACTTCTCAATCCCAATTTATCATCACCTTGTTAAATGATTTTTTTTATTGACTTCTAAAATACTGTTTCAGGAAATTATTATTTTCTCTGCTAAAGTTAAATTATTATTCAGTATTTACTTGAAAAATTGCTCTATTAAAAAAAGAAAAGTTTGAAAATTGGACGAGGAAGATTATATAACTATATTATATACATATAGACATAGATTTTAGCTTGATAAAAATTGACTCCAAAATGTGTATCCTATAAATAATTTAGCTATCAATTCATCAATACAAGAATCCATAGGAAACTAAAACGATAGTACTATATAACTTGAAATTCTGAATTTAAAACTCAGCACGTTCCTCCTCAATTTAATAAAATGTACTTAATTTAGCTTAATTTAAAAAGGTTTTCAAACTAAAATTTCTTTATAGCAAAACACTATTTGAACTAAATAAATCATTAAAGGGTGTTTAGTTGCTCTTTTTCGTGTTCATGGTACCTTTTCACTTTAAAAGAGTACATTACACTCATGGCCACTGAACTTTACTAATTTTAACATTGTGGCCACTGAACTTCAAGTTTTAACAGTATGACCATTAAACTCGGTGCCACTCAACTTTAACCAAGTCATCAAGATGACCGTTAACAACCTTAAAATGAAAATATTCAAGAATTGAAGTTGTTCATAATGACATTTACCATGAAACCACATTTTTTATTTTTCAAAATCACATTTTTTTTTGAGCTTTCTCTCTCTAAAAATTCATTCTCTCTCCTAACCAAACAACATCTAAATGGCCCAAAATGAAAATTTTCAAGAACTAAAGTTCCTTATAATATCATTAACTTTTCGAATTTTTTTATTTTCAGGCCATCAGCAGTCGTTTTGAGTCATTGAGTAGCCACCGGTATTAAAAAAAAGTGTAAAGTTCAGTGATCATACTATTAAAAATTGCACTTCAGTTGCTACAATGTTAAATGGATTAAGTTCAGTGATCATGGGTGTAATTTACCTCCACTTTAAAATGTAGAGTGGTAGGTGGTTGCTTAGTGATTTTTTATATTTTCTACACATAAAAAGTAGCATTTTACATAAATATAAATAGAAAATCTCATTAAAAAAACGGTTTTTTCAAAGGCAAACAAACAAAGTGTACACATTACATGGTTAAAATAAAATACAAATCTTAGTGGTACGTTGTAATATTTTATCAAATTAATAATTAATGTGATAGACATTGAAAGGTAGTTGGTCAAGATATATTGAAATATTCAAATATATGGTTATGCATTATTGGAATATGTATATATATCTACCTATAATATTGATTTTATTTTGGTGATGTGGAAAAGCATAATATATAAAATAGGGAAATCAAATATTTTATCTTTGATTGAGCTGAAAGGCCTTTGATGTTTCATTTTATCAGGAATTTTCCATACCACTAAGTTTTATATTTATGTTTTCGCTAAATCATTCAAAAGAAAAATCCAAGTCAACCACTTAAATCCCATCTTTCATAGTTGTGTTAGCTGTGTTGTTAGCGGTTGAAGTAAGTTGTTTGTTGTTAACTAATTGATAATTACTGTTTGGTAAATTTATAAAAAAGTTGTTACTATTAATATATGAAAAGCTGAAAATAACTATTATTTAACAATATAAAATAATAATATAAATAAACATGTTCAGGGGCGTCTCCAGCATTTTGGAGGCCCTAGGCAAATTCTCTACTTTTTTTTAATTATTATTTTAGAAATAATAAATACGGAATAATAAAATGATTACATCATATCATTAACTATAATTCAAACAATATATTAGTCTTGATATAACAATCAAAATCAAATAACAATAACCTAAAGCTAAGAAATTATTATTCTTCTCGCTTTTGTATGTGCAAAATCTCTAATTAAATCACTGTAATCTAGTTCAGCTAAAACTTTCTTCTCAATAGACAATATGGCCAAACCGTTCAATCTCTCTTGTGACATAGTTGATCGAAGATAATTTTTTATTAACTTTAGCTTAGAGAAACTTCTTTCGGCAGTAGCTACTGTAACCGGTATAGTCAATATAATTCTGTAAGCAATCCAAGTATTAGGAAAAGCAAGATGTAAATTCTTGATGTACTCTAACACTTCAACCGGGTTGGTTAAGTTATCTGGTAATGATTTTCTCAATAGTTGCAATTCTGAAAATAAATCAAGGCCATCAATATCTGAATATTCTCCATCTTTCAGAAAATTATCAAGTGCAATACACGCATGCTTCATTTTCTCATCCTCCATAGCTTTCAACTTGCTCAAGTTAAATAAGAACCCAAAAACATCTTCATATTTTTTAAATTGCTCAAATCTTGTAGTGAGCGAAGAAATAGCATTATCAATTATATTTAAAAAATAATTGACTCGAAAAGATTGTTCAGCCACTTGGATTGGTTCATCTCTGGTATTCTCATCAAAAAACCTTTTTTTAAGACGAACACGAGTTTCGTGAAAAGTGGGTTCAACTCCCATTTCTAAAGCAATCTTTTCAGCTTCACTTTTTGCAATTTCAAATCCATTATTTCTGTACGCTTCGAAAAAAAGAATGAGACCTTGCAAGAGATTAATACATGCCGTAATATTCATATCCTTACTTTGGAGAATCTTGCTAACTTTATTCACCTTTTGTAGAATTTCAAACCAAATAACCATGCCAACAAGGAAATCAAAGTTTTGAAGTTCATAATTTGCTAAAGAACTTGCATCACTTGTTGTTGTTGCATCAGCACTATGTTCTACTAGATGAAGTAATGCATCTCTTATTTGAAGAGCTTGGAATCTTATTGCCCTTACACTAGAAACACGACTTTCCCAACGTGTATCAGACCATGACTTTAATGTAAGCCCTTTCCCATTTTGATCTTTCACATAAGATTTGAGGACCTCCCATCGTTTTGTTGATCCAGAGAATAATTTATAAATCCTTTGTACCACTCCAAAAAATGATTTAGCTTGAACAGAACTCATGGACATATCACTAAGTGCAAGATTAAGAGAATGACAACCACACAGAGAGTAAAATGCTCTAGGATACTCTTTTAGTACCCTACTACTTACACTTTTGTATTGACCCTTCATATTAGAACCATTATCGTAACCTTGCCCTCTTATGTCACTAAAATCAAGTTTCAGGTTTCCAATAGCATCTTTAAGTTCATGAAAAAGTGCATCCCCTGTTGTTTCAATAACTTTCAAAAAGCCAATGAAAAACTCTTCTACTTTTATTGGACTCGTAGAAACATTAACACATCTCAAAATGAGACTCATTTGTTCTTTATGACTAACATCGGGAGTACAATCAAGAATAACAGAAAAATATTTTGCCTCTCTAACAATATGAAGAATTTTGCTCTTAACCTCACTCGCTAACAAAAGTATTAGCTCATTTTGAATATTATGACCAAGATAATGGACACGTCGAGTCTCTTTTTTTCGAATACGCCTAAGGTGCTCTTCCATTATTGGATCAAAATCAGCAATCATTCGAATTATACTCAAAAAATTTCCACTATTATCATCATCAAGTCTCTCCTTATTCCCACGAAACGCCAAATTACTACTAGCAAGAGTTTTTACAACACATATAATTCTTTTCAAAACTTCTCCCCAAAACTTTTTCTCTTTCTCAATGGCTTTTTGATTAAAGGAATCAATTGTCAATCTTTTTCTCAATCTCGTTTCTGCCTCCATCCAGTCTGTTATACTATTTAGGTGATCATTGCTCTTTTCATGCTCATTGAGCCTATAATGAATATTTTTCCAGTCATTATATCCAATGGTTACTGTTGTTATGGGACTAGACATAACTCTGTCTCTTTTGAACAAGACACAACAAAAGCAAAATACCTTATCTATCTTCCGAGAGTATACTAGCCATGACCTATCAAGTTTTTCTCCATTCTGTAAAGATCGAGTGTAGTGTTTATTACTAAAACTTCTACTTTGTGCATTAGAAGGATATATTTCATCTATAACTCTTATGGGCCCTTTCTCTGCTAAAAAATCAATTTTTCTTTGAGACATATTAAACTCCCAATTCCCTGGATCAAATAAATCATTTAAATCTTCTTCGTTCATATCCACATTTTCATTTAAAGGCTCACCATCTGTAACTATATTATTAAGATTATTATCAACTAAATCTTCATCCGCAACATTCACAGGATTCAAATTCTCAGGCAAAATTTCATCAACATGTGAGATGTTCAAATTGTCATTGTTGATAGGTATATTTTCAGTCAAATTTTCATCAATAGTGACACTCTCGTTTAAATTTGGCAATATATTAGTAGGTTTTAAATACCTATTCATCGATCCCATTAGAGATTGAGTGAGTTTATCTTGTCTTTCCTTTTTCTTTTTCTTCGAGCTTCCAGATTCAAATTTTCGTTTACCCGCCATAATATTAATAACACCTAGAAAATAACAATAAATATTATAATAAAAAAAAATTAGATAGTAATTGAAAGAACATTTTTTAACGGTAATTACTAATTATAATTTACAACCTTTACATAGTCATTTATCCTTACATAAAATTAGAAGAAATATTACATTTTAATTAACTTCTCTAATTAAAATAATAAAATATATTTTCCTTAATTGATTTTCACAACTTTTTAAATATTTGTTTACTATATGGTACTTGAGAATGAGAAACTAGCAAAAAAGAAGAAAAGATTGACATTCAAAATAATCTATGTCAAATGAAAAGATTTTGAAAGATCTATGCTTTAAATTTAATCTATGTCAAGTGCAAATTTTTTAATTTATTTAAATACCTTTCTTATTTTAATCTATATTTAATGCACAGTTTTTAAATTTATTTTCACTAAACATGATAAAAAAAACTAGTCTGGATGATGATTTATTAATTTTTTTAATACTAAACTTTTATAAAAAAAACATTAGATCAAATTAAAACTAAATAAAATAAAAGACTAAGCATTAAGAAATTCAAAATCACACAATTATTTGAATAAAAATTAAATATTCACCTCTGCACCAACCAAAGAGAAGCAGCAAGGAGAATGAGGAAGAGTTCTTCTTGGACAATGTAGAGAAAAGAGAAGCAAATTTTTATGTCTGACAAATATTGTGAGTGGCGGCACCAGAGTAGTTTTATAGGGATAGAGAGGTGACTTTTTTTTTTATTTCTAATAGTAATTGGAATAGATAGTTTTTGTCCTGTTCAAATTATTAATAGTTAACAATTGTACTTCTAATTAAGATAGGCTGCAGTGTTTTAGTGTTTGGTTTGCGTGAAAGACTGAAGGAGACGTGTTGGTGTAACTAAAGGCAGGTTTTATTTTTAAAAATAATTAAATAAAATATAGTAAAGTACAATATCTATTTTTTTACGGAAAAGTGAGGCCTCACAATTTGTGAGGCCCTAGGCACAGGCCTAGGGAACTCCCCCTAGAGCCGGCCCTGAACATGTTGTGCGAATATAGATAAAAATAATCTAAGTAATAGATATGGCATTTTTTGAACCATCCTATTTTGGGGAAAAATCTCATCTTTTTTTCAATGTACTATAATAATGAAACCAAACATTGCTTTTAAATTTAACGAAACCATAGTATCAAAGCTGTCACACCCGACCCTAAATGACCTCAATCGGCATCGGGCGTGAAATAGAAAGATAATAATCAATACTTAGGAGTGTCCAATTTATCCAAATACCATAATATCATACACTTGAAATACCAAAGTTCTAACCATAATTCTAATAATAAGCAGCCAACTTCCAAACCTCGCCTAATCGATCGGTAACCTTCTCTATATCCTGTACTTTATCACCTAAAAACATTAAAACATTTAAAAACGTGAGACAAAAATTTCAGTAAGAAACTATCAGCCATAAAAACCAACTTTACTTAACATAGCTACATATATACATTTAGGAAGGGATTTAATCAAAACTTTATAAACGATACTCAAAACCAAAGTTCATATAATATAGTCAAAGTAGTAAACCAAAACCATAAAAATATATACTCTTGTATCCATTCTTGAGTTCAAAACCTTATAAAATATTGTAATCAAATAAGTGTTTTATCAAACCAACTCGTATTTAAACAGACGTAAAACCTTATATCAAAATCAATTATAACCGAAAACATAATCCAAATGAACTTAAAACATTGTATCCATCCTCGAGTTTCTCCCCTTAAGTATCAATCCATAACCACATATATAATCGAGACGTCTCTTAACATTGTCTATCCCATATGGTCTTACCCAACACTTCTTTGCCATACCCAATAGGTCTTTCAGACTGTGTACACAGGCCATGTCCCTCACTGAACATGGTCTTCACATATGGAACCACCGATCCGGATAGCTCTCGATGGATATAAAATCATAAAATCATAACGTGCTCAAATATCCTTTCACAATCAAATGCCAAACTATTTCTTAACCAAAATCATTTGGCTTCAATTAGCCATTTTGTATCATAAAAATCATATTTGGACTTCAATCCAAAATAATAATAACAATAACTACAACAGATTCCTCAATCCAAAACCACTTCGTAAGAAATCATCAAATTCATTTTATTCAGTATATATATATATACATTAAAACCAAAAACATATATGTATATATATGTAAATCAACCAAATGAAACCTTAAATCAACATAATCAAGTAAAATATGAAATTCATATAAAAGTATAGTCAATGGCTTCATTGGAACCATAATTTCACAATAAAAAGCAAAATCGTGAAAAATCCCAATTTTATAAAATTCATGCAGAACCTTCAAATATCAATTTCTGAAACTTCTTTGATTATATATATATCTATATACATAAACCTCAAAATATAGTTGATAGTTACTTACCTTGGCTACTAATTGAAAACCACAAACCCGTTCAATTCGCTTCTAAACTCTGTCTAAACCATTTCTCTCCAAACACTGCCGAAACTCAAAAATTCTTCGGCTAGGACTTAGATCTATATATAAGGATGTTATGTTTTCAATTTCAAGTAATTCGGACGGTCTAATCTCCGTAAATCAAAGAAACGGTGGTGAAACGGTTCAGAGAAAACTGACGATAAAGATAAAAGAAAAAGAAAAGAATATATATATATATATATATATATATATATATATATATAGAAGATGAGGATGATCTATTCTCTGGAACGATTTGGAATCAATATCAAAATTTGGCAAATATCACGTTTGATTCTCTATCTTTTTATAATCTTTTAAAAATTATTCTAAACTTTTAATTTACACATAAAGTCATCAAATTAACCCCAAACTTTTCCTATAACACCAAATTAACTTCACATACCCAATAATTATAATATATACTAATATCAAAATATAAATTCTAGAAATTTAGTCACGGACGTGACAATTCTCCCCACCTTAAAAAAAATTCGTCCTCAAAATTCACGTTCTCTAATCTAAATTTTCTTCCTCAAATAATCTCCAAGATATCAAGATTCCTTATAATCATCATAAGACCACAAGTTCTAATATTTCATTCCATTAACGTCATCATTTATCAATATCGACATCTTTGTAACAATCATTTAACTATAATCTTAGTAACTCTAAACTTCAAATATTCCATCACTATAATCCACAATAAAACTTCAAATATCATTCATAACTTCCTAACATACACCAAATCTTACTTTAATAAATTTAAATCACAATTGATTCCATCAATTGCATATATATCATTTTTATTTCACCTATCTCCAAATTCTACAGACTTCAAAAAACAATATTACTTTTGAACCGCTAATATGTATGATATTATATTTTTCTTAAACTTCAACTAATTCGAATCAATGATTTGCATCAACATATAATCTTACTTCATCATAATAATAGTACTTATATCTATAATTTTTCACTCCAATCATGATGAATATGAACTCCAAGTCATCATCATCAATCAAATATAAACCTTATATCAATAGCATATTTCTTCGATGAATATCACATTGACTTATTTATTTTCGTAAACCCTCTATAATCAAATCCTTACATAATTTGATCCTTATATAAACTCAAACCATAATCACACAAACTTCAATTCAAAATAACTTCTATTAACAATATATGTACTACAAAATTTCACTTATCAACATATATATCCTCTTATATCATATTTATCTCTTAATTTCCTATCTCAAACTGTGCTTAAGATAAGAAAAATTTATCCTCAAAATTCATATCTTAATTATTTTCTCAAACACTATTTAAGCTTACCAAATTTTCATATTTAATCATCAAATTATGAACTCTAATATATCCTCTCACTTTGCTTTTCATTGATCACTAACATCAGTATCTCTCTAAACATCATTTATATAACTCTCAACAATTTTAAACCTCAATCCGATAAAGTTCAACAATAGATCTATACGTTGAATTCGAATATCACTTATTCCAATTAAGATTCCATAACTTGTTAAACTCCTATCATAATCTCCAATCTATAATCAATCTCCAAAACATTTAATTCAAATCTCCACATTTTCGCTTTCTTAATCACATCGATATGAACTTCAAAATTCATCATATCATTTCAATGTCTCCAAACCTTACTTCACATCTGAGATACGTATATTTTTCAGCCACTATTAAACTCTCAAATATCAATTCCAGGTCATACTAAGCAGAAAAATCAAACAAAAACCAAATTCTGGTTTAAAGCTAAAATGACCAACATATGTCGTTTTCAGCATAACTTTTTTATACGGAGTCCGATTAAGGCGATTCAAAAACCCTTGGAAACGTAAGACAAAAATAAAGAACTTTCATTTAGGACTCAATGACAGATTCAACCTCTATTTGGTCGTAAATACATCATAAGATTCAGATACGAATCTGATTCTCTCGCCTCACCTATATAGACAGTTCTCTATATCTCTAGCTCAAAGTTATGACTTTCTCATAACCCATATCACCAAATATCAAATAATTAACTATTTTTCATACACCTAAATATTGCTAACCATCAAATCCTCGAAAAATGTCACATTATTTCTTAGCTTGAACCAAATATCTATATTCCTCAATTACTATCGATTATTTCTTAGCTATCATCAAATATCGATATTCCTCAATTACTATCAACCTTAGGTCCGAAGAATTTAACCTAGAGCTCTGATACCAAACTGTCACACCCGACCCTAAATGACCTCAATCGGCATCGGGCGTGAAATAGAAAGATAATAATCAATACTTAGGAGTGTCCAATTTATCCAAATACCATAATATCATACACTTGAAATACCAAAGTTCTAACCATAATTCTAATAATAAGCAGCCAACTTCCAAACCTCGCATAATCGATCGGTAACCTTCTCTATATCCTGTACTTTATCACCTAAAAACATTAAAACATTTAAAAACGTGAGACAAAAATCTCAGTAAGAAACTATCAGCCATAAAAACCAACTTTACTTAACATAGCTACATATATACATTTAGGAAGGGATTTAATCAAAACCTTATAAACGATACTCAAAACCAAAGTTCATATAATATAGTCAAAGTAGTAAACCAAAACCATAAAAATATATACTCTTGTATCCATTCTTGAGTTCAAAACCTTATAAAATATTGTAATCAAATAAGTGTTTTATCAAACCAACTCGTATTTAAACAGACGTAAAACCTTATATCAAAATCAATTATAACCGAAAACATAATCCAAATGAACTTAAAACATTGTATCCATCCTCGAGTTTCTCCCCTTAAGTATCAATCCATAACCACATATATAATCGAGACGTCTCTTAACATTGCCTATCCCATATGGTCTTACCCAACACTTCTTTGCCATACCCAATAGGTCTTTCAGACTGTGTACACAGGCCATGTCCCTCACTGAACATGGTCTTCACATATGGAACCACCGATCCGGATAGCTCTCGATGGATATAAAATCATAAAATCATAACGTGCTCAAATATCCTTTCACAATCAAATGCCAAACTATTTCTTAACCAAAATCATTTGGCTTCAATTAACCATTTTGTATCATAAAAATCATATTTGGACTTCAATCCAAAATAATAATAACAATAACTACAACAAATTCCTCAATCCAAAACCACTTCGTAAGAAATCATCAAATTCATTTTATTCAGTATATATATATATATACATTAAAACCAAAAACATATATGTATATATATGTAAATCAACCAAATGAAACCTTAAATCAACATAATCAAGTAAAATATGAAATTCATATAAAAGTATAGTCAATGGCTTCATTGGAACCATAATTTCACAATAAAAAACAAAATCGTGAAAAATCCCAATTTTATAAAATTCCTGCGGAACCTTCAAATATCAATTTCTGAAACTTCTTTGATTATATATATATCTATATACATAAACCTCAAAATATAGTTGATAGTTACTTACCTTGGCTACTAATTGAAAACTACAAACCCGTTCAATTCGCTTCTAAACTCTGTCTAAGCCATTTCTCTCCAAACACTGCCGAAACTCAAAAACTCTTCGGCTAGGACTTAGATCTATATATAAGGATGCTATGTTTTCAATTTCAAGTAATTCGGACGGTCGAATCTCCATAAATCAAAAAAACGGTGGTGAAACGGTTCAGATAAAACTGATGATAAAAATAAAAGAAAAAGAAAAGAATATATATATATATATATATATATATATATATATATATATAAAGAATATGAGGATGATCTATTCTCTGGAACGATTTGGAATCAATATCAAAATTTGTCAAATATCACGTTTGATCCTTTATCTTTTTATAATTTTTTAAAAATTATTCTAAACTTTTAATTTACACATAAAGTCATCAAATTAACCCCAAACTTTTCCTATAACACCAAATTAACTTCACATACCCAATAATTATGATATATACTAATATCAAAATATAAATTCTAGAAATTTAGTCACGGACGTGACAAAAGCAGATTATTGGAAATTTGATAAAATCATAGTATATTTTATCTTGTCTCATGGTATATTTTATCAAAGGCATATGTATAATTCGTTGAGATGGAAAAAATAAAAAATGATTCTATATGTCAGGTTATTAGTAATAGATGACCATTAATATTTTTTTTTAAGAATACCCGGAGTAAATAAAAATAAAAATTGGGCTAATTTTGTCAAAAGTTAAATAGCTAAAAACAACGTTTCATCAAAAGTTCCAAATTTGAGCTTTTTGTGAACCGCTCCTGTTTGCTTCGAAACCGCTAAACGCTGCGATTTTATAATCATAACCAAACACTATACTATTAGCGGTTTGGTGTAAAACCGATAAACACTCATGCGAAACACTAAAACAAACACTCTCTAAGAGAGTGTTTGTTTTAGCTTTTCGGATG
Source organism: Euphorbia lathyris (assembly GCF_963576675.1). Lineage (NCBI taxonomy): Eukaryota > Viridiplantae > Streptophyta > Magnoliopsida > Malpighiales > Euphorbiaceae > Euphorbia > Euphorbia lathyris. The sequence continues at coordinate 25,904,002 of NC_088915.1, forward strand.
AGCATTTAGCGTTTCACTCCAGACCGCACGAAATATAGTGTTTGGTTAGACTTATATAACCGCATCGTTTAACATCTTCTTTGGAAACTGCAGCTTTTTGGAGCTTATCAAGAAAAACGCATATTTAGAACTTTTCATAAACAACTGTTTGTAGTTATTTGTTATTGACAAAATTATCTTTCTTATTTCAACAAAATATGTTTCTTTCTTTAACATTATTTATATTTCTACAACATAATTACTAGAAGAACAATGTTTTGTTGCATTCAATAAACATTTTTATTTTTTATATAGATTATTTTTATTAATTTGTGTAACACATTTTTTATTTTATAATAGGATAAGGTGCAAAAATACCTCTAACGTTTATAGCTAGGGTCAATTTCACCTTTAACGTCTAAAATGGTGCAATTATATGATGTAGTCTGTTTGGTTCAGCTGTTAGCTAATAGCCATTGCGGTTGTTGTTAGCTGTTTGCAGTTGTTATTAGCTGTTTGTTATTAGCTGTTTAATTACTAGTGTTTGGTAAAATTATATTGAACTGTTGTTGTTCAGATTTAAAATGTCTAAAATGGACATGTTTTAAATTAATCAACGATGAAATTATAAAAGGAAAAATGTGAAAAAATGCTCATAACGTTTACAATTAGGAATAATATTACTCTTAATGTCTAAAATGGTGCAATTTTACCCATAACGCTAGCAGCTAAGAGCAATTTTACCCATAACATTGGCAAGTTGGGTCGATTTTAGATATTATTAAAAAACATAGATATTCTATTTCTTATTTACACCAATTGCACATACCAGTGGTTCTTAAAAATGAGATTTTATATTTTTTTTGTGATTTAATAATAAAATTGAAAAATTAATATTTATAATTTCGATTAAATATTGGAATTTTTTTTTGTCCAACTCATACAAAAACAATATATTTTTTTATTTTCTTAAAAAAAATTCACGTCTAATCATATGTTTGTGATTTGTTACTAACGATAATAAAATCGTGCACATGTGAAGTGTAGATGACAATATTCATGACCAAGAAGACAGTTTAATAAATTATTTCTCAGATTGACCCAACTTGTCAATGTTATGGGTAAAATTGCTTTTGGCTGCCAAAATTAGGGGTATAATTGCATCATTTTATACGTTAAGGGTAAAATTGCTCCTAGCTATAAATGTTGGGGGTATTTTTGCACCTTATTCTATTATAAAATAAAAAACGTGTTACAAAAATTAATAAAAATAATCTATATAAAAAATAAAAAATTTACTGAACGCAACAAAACCTTGTTTTTCCGGCAATTATATTGTAGAAATATGAATAATGTTAAAGAATAAACATATTTTGTGGAAATAAGAAAGATAATTCTGTCAATAACAACTAATTACAAACAGCTATTTATGAAAAGCTCCAAATATGAGCTTTTCGTGAAACGCTCCAAAACGCTGCAGTTTCCAGAGAAAATGCTAAACGTTGCGGTTAGATAAACCTAACCAAACACTATATTTTCTACGGTTTGGAGTGAAACGCTAAACGCTCCTCCGAAAAGCTAAAACAAACACCCTCTAAGTCGATCTAAAGGTTTTAATCGTAAACCAATAAAGACTACAATCTTCTCAAGCTAAAACTTGAAGGGTGAATAACCCAAAATATGATAAATCCCAAGCTCTCAAAGAGGCTAGAAAGTTTAATATGCAAAAGTTGTTTCTTCATTACAAAATAGGAGGTATTTATACCTACCTCTAATTGAAGGCTAAAGACCAAAAGGATAGACTAGGGTTACAATTAAAGGGGTAGCCCTAGGGGTAGTTAGGGAATAAAACCAAGAAGTGGTCGTAGGGTAAATAGGACATGGTGGCAAAATAGTAAATAAAGGAAGTGCAACTCTTGTCCCCTTCCTTGAAGAACTTGGAAAGGAAGTCTTCTTAAAAGATCACACGTTCCGCGTGTTATATTCCACGCTTCGTGTCACCTGATGGTGCTCCACGTGGAGATCGACGTTCCACGGAATGGCTCCCTTGGTCTTCTTCACCGATTGTTTGCCTTCTCCCTTCCATCCGATCAGCACTCCCACGCTCCGTGTGTTTTAACTCACGCTCCGCGTGGCTGGTGTGATGAGCTTGATTCTCAATGAGTGGTTCTCTTCCTCCTTTGCGAACAATAAGCCCACACTCCGCGTGAGTGGTCCCCTGGTCTTTTAGACTAGAGATGTCCTCATCATTATACCCCTAATGTTGGCGGCCAATAGCAATTTTACCTCTAACATTGACAAGTTGGGTCAATTTGAGAAATAATTCATCAAATTGTTTTATTGATCGTGAATATTGTCATCTACACTTCACATGTGCATCATTTTATCATCATTGGTAACAGATCACAAACATATGATTAGATGTGAAATTTTAAAAATATATATTGTCTTTTGTACGAGTTGGATAAAAAAAATTCAAATATTTCACCGAATTTATAAATGTCAATTTTCAATTTTATTATTAAATCATAAAAATATGAAATCTTTTTTTAGAACTAACTGATATGTGCAATTTGTGTAGAATAAGAAATAAAATATTTGTGTTTTATAATAATGTATGAAATTGACTCAATTTGCCAATGTTATGGGTAAAATTGTGTTGAAACACATTTCCACAATGATTTTGATTTGACAAAATTATTCAAATTATAATTTAATCCCTGTGATAAAATATTCCAACACATTAAATTTTAATGCTTGGATTTACTTGTTACTAATGTGTTTGTTCAATTGTTGAGTATTTAATTCACAAGTATTAGAAGACACATTAATGTTGGTCCCGTGTAACGTAATAGGATTAGTTCCAAAGGGGGGGTTAGGAACTAATATAACTTTTTTTCTTAATAATGCTGACTTAATTAAATATTTGATATTTTAACTCAGTTTCAGGTCAGCAAGACTGAGTGAAGTGTGAGACAACTTTAATCAGATACTGACTAGAGCTGTTTTAATTGTGAGTTGGGAAGTAACACTTTAGGTCAGCTTCTAACTCAGCACTCTGATTACTCATCATCGGCTTGTACAAATTATTTACTGCGTAATTTAAGCAAGCAACACATACATATACATATATATCAGGAGAAAGGGTTAGAGATTACTCAGAAGACTTATCCTGGTTCGGCCTCACCGCCTACGTCCAGTCCCTAGAATCCCTCCGAGCTTTTTCAATCCACTACTGAGCTCTTTAAAGGTATAGCACAAACCGTTTACAATAGCAACTGAGTATGCAAGAGTACCATCCTCTATTCGTCTACTCAATCTTATCTACCACTGAGTACTATAACCGAGTACTCAACTTCACTCTTCTATCCTTTTCAATTGATACAAGATTGTTCTCACAAAACGAAGAACACTTTAGATGAATACATTTCACTATAGACTTTTACACAACGATTGGAATTTGGTGTAAGAACTTGCTTTTTCTATTCAGACAGCTTCTCTTTTGGATTTTTAACTTAGTGAAGATTTTGTTTATCTATTTCTCTCTTGTATATTCGGCAATGATCCAAGTGATGAACTTGTCCATTTATAGTGAATTCTGAAGCTTCAATGATTTGAAAATCCGACATAGCCGTTGAGAAGAACGGTCTTCTTCGTCATTATGTGGTCAGCATTCAGAATCGCAGGCCAATCCTATCTTCTGATTTGCGCAGGAGGCAGGCTTGCTAGTTTCGTCTTCTTGCGCCAGGTTCGTCTTCTAGCGCCAGGTTTGTCTTCTTGCCAAACTTCAGATGGTCCATGCATCTTGAAAAGGCCCATGAAACGGATTTCTGAGGCTTCTGAACATGTGTCAGACTTTGTCTCACAAGTTGACGGATAATTAGACGCTGACTTGATTATCACTCAGCTTGACTTAGCGGCATCTTGAATCTTCCTCAGCTTGACTTCGCAGCTTCGCCTTCAAGCTTTCCTGAAGAAGACATTTCTTTTGCAACACTGAGTTGTATTCCACTCAGCTTCTGTTGTGTGATCTGCTTATGTTTGTTGAAACACCTTTCCATAAGATTTTGATTTGACAAAATCATCCATGATTAAGAGGCAATTAAATTTAAAATGCTTTGATTTAATTGTACTAATGAGTTTGTTCAATATTGAGTGCAAAAATATATATAAAGTTAAACAGGTTAAAAGTCAGCATACGCCAAAGCTGAGTGGAGTAGAACTCAGCATCAAGAGCTTCCTTCAAAGTTGTCAGAACGAAGTTGACTAAATAAGTAGACTCCTTCAGAATCATACAAACAGAACAGAACTGACTAAGAAGGAACTCAGCATGAACGTTGAACATTCTAAGAGAACAAATGAAGCTGAGTGACAGTTAGGACAACATGAAGGATCTGTTCACTAAAGAACAAAGTCTGCCAATCTTCTGCACCAATAATTGGAACCTCGAAGATACACAAAAGACTAATTCTAAGAGACATGGGTCATTGGATTATTGGTAAAAGACAACTGGCATAAAAAGACAAGCCAGACGCAAGAAGACAAACCTGACGCCTGAAGAAAACAGAGAAAGAGAATGGCGGAACAGTCTGAAGCTGACCAGAAGATGTTCCCCAAAAGAGCCATTTTGGTGTTAACGGTAACAACAATTCAAACGATCCAAATCTGCAATTTCCTTCTATAAAAGGAGAATGAAGAACCTTGGATCATCACTGAAGCATCAAGAGAAAAATACAAAGAGAGAAAATCTTGAAAGCACTCAAATACAAAAAGATCTTACACCAACCTTTCTATTCTCTGTGTAAAT